>NW_027185860.1:8268804-8417447 GCF_028583685.1 Petaurus breviceps papuanus | reverse complement strand
AGAGAGAGAGAGAGAGAGAGAGAGAGAGAGAGAGAGAGAGAGAGAGAATGGTTCCATTTGCATTCAGACTCCCTAATTCTTTGGGTGTGGATTGTATTTTCTATCATGATTCCTTTGGAGTCATCTTAGATCACTGCATTGCTGAGAAGAACTAGGTCTATCAACATTGGTTATTGCACAGTGTTGCTGTTACTATATACAATGTTCTTCTGGTTCTGCTCATATCACTAAGCATCATTTCAAATAAGACTTTCCAGGTTTTTCTGAAATTTGGCTACTCATCATTTCTTATAATACAGTAATGTTCCATTGCATTCATATACCACATCTTGTTCAGCCATTCCCCAACTGATGGGCATCCCCTCAATTTCCAATTTTTTGTCATTACAAAAAAGAGCTTCTATAAATACTTTTGTATATGTGGGTCCTTTTCTTCTTATTTATGATCCCTTTGGGATATAGACCTAGTAGTGGGATTGCTGGATCAAAGGGAATGCATAGTTTTATAGCCCTTTGGGCATAGTTTCAAATTGCTCTCCAGAATGATTTGATCAACTCACAACTCCACCAACAATAATACATTAGTAATTTTCCCACATCTTCTCCAACATTTATTATCCCTTTCCCTTTTTGTCATATTAGCCAATCTGATATGCATGAGGTGGTACCTGAGAATTGTTTTAATTTGCATTTCTTAAATCAATAGTGATTTAGAGCACTTTTTAAAATGGCTCTACATAGCTTTAATTTCTTCATCTGAAAACTGCCTGTTCATTTCCTTTGACAATTTATCAATTGGGGAATGACATATTCTTCTAATTTTGATTCATTTCTCTATGTATTTTAGAAGAAGGCTCTTATTGGAGGCACTGGCTGATATAACAAACAAAAGAATAAAATTAAACATGTTTCCTAGCTTTCTGCTTCCCTTCTAATCTTGGATGCATTGGTTTTGTTTGTGTAAAAATGGGGCATGAGGGGGCAGTTAGGTGGCGCAGTGAGTAAAGTGCTGGCCCGGGAGTCAGAAGGACCGGAGTTCACTTCTGGCCTCAGACACTTAACACCCACATACAAAAAAAAAAAAAAATTAGCCGTGTAACTTTGGGCTAGTTGCTTAACCCCAATTGGCCTCCAAAAGGCCAAAAAAAAAATGGGGCATGAGGAACTCCTAGGAAAGGAAATGCCCTCTAAAATGCAGTTTGTCATCTTTTTCAACTAATTGGAGTATTAGAGAGATGCCTAGAGCATTGAGAGGTTAATTGATTTAATTGATTTTGCTCTGAATGTGGCAGAAAATTCTGAACCTCAGTTTTTATAGTTTTTATCATGGCTCTCTATTCAGTACCCTAAATTGCCTTATATAGCTTCTTTTTTCTCTTAAAATTTTAGGGAAAATTTAAGGGAATAGGGTTTATTTTATATTTACTACTTTTGGTACCAGAAACTACTTAAAGATATAACATTGTATTTATATATGTATGTGTATACACACATATACATTTCTATCTAAACATACATATATGTGTGTATATACACACATACATATATTACTTACCTTAAATAAATTATTGGTAAAAATGATAAAATATTGCTAAAGTAACTTTATAATTCACAGACTCATATAAATCATGTTTGATAAATTATAAGCGACTTTCAGCATCATTTTATGGGGTTTGCAACTGAATCTTAATATAAAATGAAAGCCTATTTGTGGAAACACTGATTTTCCAGAGTACATAATCAGTTTAAAACTCTGTGGCATATTAATACTAAAATAAATAATTCCCAACTACATACTCCATATGAAAAATTATTCATGTATGGTTATACTTAATTTCTTCATCTCAAAAAATTATATATTAAAATTGTGTAATAAATTAGGAAACATCAAAGATAATCAAAATGTAATGTAACTATGTGCTACTTATGAATCCAATGTAATCAGAAATATTGGAAACTCTCCTTTAAAATAGTTCAAGGCTTCATCACTTCAATTTCCTTCATTGTTTTCTGTAGTTAAAATAATTTATATGAGAAATTTGACATTATTGTGAAAACATATATTTTTGATGGAACAAGAAGGTTTTCACAATTTTTTATGGTAGTCTAGTCACACAAGCAACTAAAAGTGGTTTATTTGCTAATTATAAAAATATGTGACTTAACTGAGCAAGATGAAGCCTCAGATCTATATACCAGGATCATATGAAATTGATATATACAATATGAGGTATATGGTAATTTAATGATCTTTTATTAAAATTAAATGACTCATAACGGTGGTAAATATGCTGAGCAAAATTACTGATAAATATTATGGAGCATGCCTTACACATAGTACCAATTAGATATGGGATTCTTATGCAGAGTAAAGTTCTCCAGATTCTTTTGTACATAAGATGACATCCTGGACCCCTACAAACCCAGAAATTTAAATTGTCTCGTCCATGACATCAACGGCCATTGAAAAGAGATTATCTTCATTGCCTGAGGTATATATGTATTTTTTCCCTAAAGAATGTGCAGTACATATATTGTGGCTATAAATAACCAATCAAGTTAGTCCATCTCTCCATACTCCTTACATTGGTACTATACAAAGATAATCAGTTGCAACAGTGGAGGGAATATTCAGATTTGTGACACTGAGGAATCACTGAAATACCAAAGTAGACTTTAATTTTTAATGATAAAAAACTGTGTAAGAAAATTATATTTAATCATCACTCTAGCATACATTATCTCTTTAAAATCTACAAATCTGACTCTTCCTTCCTTCAACAGTAAGGAAATATGTACGTGTGCAAACCACAGTATTCAACATCTGTTTTAACATGCCATAGTTAACTTAGATTTTTATTTAAAAGTGTCCACTAGGGTTCTCCAAACATCCAGGACAATTTGAACTCAGGGAAAATTGGTACTTAATACATAAAGCTTCTTTGAGTAATCTACCTAATGGTAGTTCATTTATAGTAAGCCACAAAGCAGGATAGGGATACCTGAGTGACCTTCAAATGCTATAAATTCAATTTGCATAGCTTGGATATATTGTTCTAGTAATTCAAGTATATAAAGTAGTATCATTAAAGATTTGAGTCTCATTGAAAAATTTGGACATACTTGTTTTAAACATTTTACTATATAGATGTGGAAGGACTTTATAATTAACTGAGAATATATTCAATTTATATGACTATGCAATTATTCTAATTTCTAAAATGTTTCTTCTTAGTACTAATGAAAGAACGATACAAAGCAAGGGCTAATGTATAGATATTAATCTGTTTGGGGGGGTGGAGAGAGACAGAGAGAGAGAGAGACAGAGAGAGAGAGAGAGAGAGAGAGAGAGAGAGAGAGAGAGAGAGAGATTAATCTGTTTTGCAGACAGGAGAAACAAAGGTATCCCAAGGGATGATACAAAACTGAGGCAAATCACACTTTATTGTGATTCCTATCCCCTTCATTTTTATATTAGTAAAGTAAAGCTTAAAGTTAACATCAAGCACAACTTGAAGAGAAAATCAAGCCACAGTGAAGAAGTTTTATGGATGTGTATAACAGTTGCTCCATCTATTTTATCTTGGTATAGTTTTGGTATGGTTATGTATACATAACAACTTGAGGACCTTCTGAGCACTTGTTAACTGAGTCAACTCCTTCCCCTCTGGCTTTCTCTTTGGAAATTTATCAGTCTCTCAAAGCTGAAGAAAACAAATTGACTGTGAGGTAACTCACATTTTGATGGTAGGTAGTGAGGGTCTCTCCTCAGTGACCAAGATCTGAATTTCTTCATTTCATTTAGTCAGATTTGTAAAAACTCTACCAGTTAAAGAGTAACTGACACATACATAAATTTTAAAGCAAGATACCTTAAAAGTAAGGTTATAATGGTAATGTGAAGGATACAATTTTATTAAAAGTCTAATTTATTAAAAGGCTAATTTATTTGATAAAATCAGCTTATTCAAAATAAAACATAGTTAAGTGTAAAAACTATGCTTATTATGTTGGCTTATATATTATTGATGATAATATGCATTGACTAGTATATGAAGAATGAAAATTCTCAATTTTTTCTTTATGTTTTTAAAATATATCTAGAATAATGGGTTCTGCTAGTAAATGCATTAATATACAGATGAAAATAGACCTAAAATAAACTGAATTTTGAACTATATCAATAAAAATCATCATAAGATAGTCATATGAATATATATTTTGCACAAGCAAATAATAACATCTCAATAGATTTTAGGTTATCTAAAAAACAGGAAGAATATGCATATCTCATACCTATTTACATAATGAAATTGGGTTTTAAACTCTTGATCCGGGTGCTTTTCTAGCACTATGAAAAAAAATCTAACTGAATAATTGGCATCTTTCTAAAGCATTTTCTTATCTCAAAATAATAATAACCAGAAAAATAAACACACATAATACACAAACATGATTTCTATTGCATACTATGTGCATATTGACTTTAAGAAATAAAACTACTTCAGAACATACCACAATGTTTCATTACACATTACATAATTTTTTGAGGGAATGTCAAGGCATTACTAAAAATAATTTAGAAAGTAAGTAATACTGAACTGGATTTATTTTTTGCCACACACTTCATGAACTATAACTCACGACACAGGATATATAGTAGAATACAATAGCTCAGCAAAAATGTTGTCAGATTCATCAGAGAATCAAGGAGTTAGGCTGCCTTTCAAAAGTTAATCTGACCTCTTTTACAATATGTCTAATTCATGGGTCAAAAAGAAAGGGGAAAAAGAAGAGTAGACCATTTTTAAAAGTATATTGTAGAAACAAAAGAGTTCCCTTACCACCAATATTAATTTCAAATGTAATTTCAAGAAGAGACACTGTTTGTATATATATTTGTGATATATATATACATATACATGTGACATATACACATATACATATCACAGATATATCACATATATTTGTATGTGTATATACATATATCCTGAGGTTTAGTACCCACAAATGAGAAATCCAAACATGTTGAGATGCTTCAAGCATATGAATTCATTCTACAACAATTGCTGACATGATGAAAAATTAGTTTAAAGAAAAAATGGTTAAATATTTTATTATAGCAATGTGTAGAGGTTGTTACATATTCAAGTAGTAATTTATTTATGGTTTCTCCTTGACAATTCAGAATGTTAATTGCTAGTGACTAAGAAATTACAACAAAAACATATATGCAAGTATATGTAGACATTTTGTACCTTTGGAATTATATGTAATATAGGGAGGCTGTACACAAGATGAAGTTTTTCCTCTGACTGTATAACCTTTCACAATTCTTAATTTTATTGGTCTAGCTAACTGTTTAAGAAGGTTTTGACTTGCACTGGCACAGAGTTTCTTCATCCAGGGAATCCCTTACATCATTCATTTCACAGATCCTTATTATATTTAAGTAATATGAATCTAACATAGATAAAAGCAAAATTCTTTTTAAGCTGATCTCTTAAAGAAAAACAAAAGTTATTTTTACCTAAAGCCTTAATTTATGTATTAAAGGAAAAACCAAACAACTTGAGGTTGGGGACTATGTAAAATAAATGTATAAGGTAAAACAATGCAAACTGATCAGAATGTAAGGTGATTGCCACATTCCTTGGTCTAGGAGACAAAAATGTAAAGACAAATAGTAGTTGTCCTTCCTTCATAAAGTAATCTTTTCCCCTCTAGAGTCTCAGCAGCAACAACAAAATTCCTGTATACTTATTTTTTTTCTAAAATGGCATCAGTTACCCAACCAATTTCCTACATTGCCAATACTGAAGAAAATCAGTTTATTTCCAAATTTCTGCACTTTATTGTACAAGGTATATTATCTCTTGAATCCACTGATGAGTTTCAGTAAATAATATTTGCTCAAAAAGCAAGAAATAACATCTACAAATAACTCCCAAACTTAATATGAGCAACATATTTCAAGTTCCCACTATTACAGAATCTTGTACAAGAACTGCTGATAAATGGGAAAAAAAGAACTGCATTTTGAGTTATCAAGTATCTCTTTCCCTTCTAAAGACCAATGAAATCATTGAGATAAAATATAGGCAAGGCAAAGATTTAGACAATCATTTCTAAAGTAAGTTACTATTAATTGTTGCCTGACAGATAAGAATATGATACTTTAATGGATTGCAGTTCTTGTAATCCTCATTTTAGGAACTTCAGCTGAGCAAAGAAGGATTCTTTTGATACAGCTTTATTTTTGACTACCTAATTTAGTTATTCTCTCTTTATTGTGAAGGCTTGTAAATCTAAGTGAATTAAATTGATGCAGCACAGAGAGTGCTTTTACTCATAGTATGCTGACTGTGTAGTATTTTGCCAGGAAGGCTTTTTAGCCACAGAATTCTCTCAGTATTCCTGAAAAGTTCTATTTAATTTTGACACACTTCCAGAAATTTGAGTAACTAAAATTTTATTTTATTATTTCACAAAAAAGGGTCCTCTTTGAAAATAAAATTACTGCTGGAAAAGTCAAGACATTAGATTTTTCCATTTTAGTATGAATTAATTTAATAAAATTTATTTCTATCTAATACATAGCTAAAATCTTCTAGAGAGTCAGATATAAAGAATAGGCCATTATATCAAATGCATCCTTTTCTGATCATGATGCAATAAAAATTACATAAGATAAAGGGCCATAGATGGACAAAAAATTAATTGGAAATTAAATAATTTGATTCTAAAGAATGAGTTGTTCAAACAACAAATCATATAAACAATCAATAACTTCATCAGAGAGAATGACAATAATGAGACAACATACCAAAATTTAGGAAATGCAGCCAATGCAATCATTAAGTGAAATTTTATATCTCAAATGCTTACATGAATAAAGTAGAAAAAGAGGAGATCGGTGAATTGAGAAGGCAACTAAAAAGTTAGAAAAAGAACAACTAGAAATCCCCAAATAAATACCACATTGCAAAACCTGAAAATCAAAGGAGAGATAAATAAAATTGAAATTAAGAAAACTATTGAATTAATAAATAAAACTGAGGTGATTTTATGATTTAATTTAAAAAAAGAAGAAAACCAAATTACCAGTACCAAAAATGAGAAGGGTGAATTCTCCACCAATGAAGAGGAAATTTAAATAATAATTCAGAGCTGTTTTACCCAACCGTCTGCCAATAAATGTGACAATCTAAGTAAAAGGGATGAATATTTACAAAATATGAATGGCCCAGATTAACAGAAAAGGAAATAAAATACTTAAATAACCCCATTTTAGAAACAGAAATTGAACAAGCCATAAATGAACTCCATAAGAAAAAAATTACCAATGGATTTACAAATGAATTCTACCAAACATTTAAATAAAAATTAATTCCAATTCTACATAAAAATAATTGGAAAAAGAAGCAAAGAAGGACTCCTACCAAATTCTTTTAATGATACAAATATGGTTCTGCTATCCAAACCAGGAAGAGCCAAAACAGAGAAAAAAATTATAGAACAATTTACCTATTGAATATAGATGCAAAAAATTTTTAATAAAATATTTGCAAAGAGATTGAAGCAATTTATGACAAGGATAATACATTATGACTAGGTAGGATTTATACCAGGATAGCAGGACTGGTTAAATATTAGGAAAACTGCCAGCATAATAGACCATATATCAATAATAAAATTAACAGAAATCATATTATCAATAGATGTGGAAAAAGCCTTTGAAAAAATAAAGCACTCATTCTTATTAAAAAAAACAGTAGCAAACACAGGAATAAAAGGAGATATCCTTAAAATAAGTAGGAAAATATCTAAAAACACCAATGAGAATTATATGTAATTGGGAAAAGCTAGTAGCATTTCCAATAAGATCAGGGGTGAAACAAGGATGTCCATTTTCACCAATGTTATTCAATATTGTACTAGAAGTGTTAGCATTAGCAATAAGAGAAGAACAGGAAATTGAAGGAATTAGAATAGGCAATGAAGAAAAAAAGTTATCACTTTTTACTGAGGCAATGATGGCATACTTAGAGAATCAACAACAAAAAAATCCTTGCAATAATTAACAACTTTAGAAGAATTGCTATTTCTAAAATAAAACCAAATAAATCATCAGTATTTCTATGTATTACTAACAAAGTCCAGCAGAAAAAGATAGAAAGAGAAATTAAATTTAAAGTAGCTCTAGACAATATAAAATATTTGGGAGTCTACCTACCAAAGAAACACAGGAACTATATGAACAAAATTACAAAACACTTTTCACACAAATAAAGTCAGATCTAAAAAATTGGAAAAATATCAGTAGCTCATGGATATGCCAAGCTAATATAAAAAAAGAAATAATTTTTTTTTTGCGTTTTTTTTGTGGGCAATTGGGGTTAAGTGACTTGCCCAAAGTCTAGTTGTGTGTGTGTGTGTGTGTGTGTGTGTGTGTGTGTTAAATGTCTGAGGCCACATTTTAACTCAGGTCCTCCTGACTCCAGGGCCAGTGCTCTATTCACTGTGCCACCTAGCCACCCCAATCCTAGAAATGACAGTTCTACCTACATCAATTTACTTATTCAGTGCCATTCCAATCAAACTATCAAAAATAATTTATAGATCTGGAAAGATAAGGATAAAATTCAACTGGACAAACAAAACCTCCAGAATATCAAGGGAATTAATTCAAAGAAATGCAAGGGAAAGTGGCCTAACCAACTAGAGCTAAAACTGTGCTACAAAGCAGCAATCATCAAAATTACTTGGTACTGACTAAGAAAATAGAATGGTGGATCAATGAAATAGATTCAGTACACAAGACACAGAAGTCAACGACCATAGTAATCTACTGGTTAATAAACCCAAAGACTCCGATTTCTAATCTAGGAACTCTATATTTCACAAAAACTACTGGGAAAACTGAAAAATAGTTTGGCAGAAACTAGGCATAGATCAATATATTACACCATATACCCAAATAAGTATAAAATGGATATACAATTTAGGCATAAAGGGTGATTCTATAAGCAAATTAGGAGAACAAGGAATATGTTACCTGTCAGATCTGTGGAGAAGAATTTATGACCAAAGAGAAGAGAACATAATGAAATGCAAATTAGATCATTTTGATTATATTAAATTGAAAAGTTTTGGGGCAAAGTCAATGCAACCAAGACTAAAAGGGAAGTAGAAAGCTGGGAAACAATATTTACAACCAGCATCTCTGATAATGCCCTCATTTCTACAATATAGAGAAACAAATCAAATTTATAAGAAAACAGGTCATTTTCCAACTGATAAATGGTCAAAAGATATGAACAGGAAGTTTTAAATGAAGAAATTAAAACTATCTATTGTCATATTAAAAAGTGCTCTAAATCACTATTGATTTGAGAAAATCATATTAAAACAACTCTTAGGTACCACCTCACACATATCAGATTGGCTAATGTGACAAAATAGAAAAAGGATAAATGTTATAGCAAATATAGGAAAATAGGAACACTAATGTATTGTTGGTGGAGTTGTGAACTGATCACACCATTCTGGAGAGCAATTTGGAACTGTGCCCAAAAGGCTATAAAACTATGCATTCCCTTTGATGCAGCAATCCCACGATTAGGTCTGTATCCCAAAGAGATTATAAACAAGGGGAAAGGACCCATAGATATAAACATATTTATAGCAGTTCTTTTTGTAGAGACAAAGAATTGGAAATTGAGGGCATGCCCATAAACTGGGGAATGGCTGAACAAGTTGTGGTATATGAATGTAATGGGATACTATTGTGTTATGAGAAATGATGAGTTGCCAAATTTCAGAAAAAGCTGGAAAGACTCACATGAAATGATACTGAGTGATGTGAGCAGAAACAAGAAACATTGTAAATAGTAACAGCAACATTGTGCAATGACCAACACTGACAGAACTAGCTCTTCTCAGCAATGCAATGATCTAAGACAATTCAAAAGAGTCATGATGGAAAATGCAATCCACACTCAGAGAACTATGGAGTCTGAATGTAGATGGAAACATACTATTTTATCATTCTCCTTTTTCTTTTTCTTCTTTCCTGTCGTTTCCACTTTTGTTCTGATTCTTCCTTTACAACATGACTAATGTGGAAATATGTCTAATAGGATTGTACATACATAGTCTATATCAGGTTGTATGCTATTTTGGGGGCCCAAGGAGAAATTCAGAACTCAAAATCTTAAAAAAGTAAATGTTGAAAACTAAAAATAAATAAATAATTTAACGGAAAAAAAGGCAAAGAGATGATTACTAGAATTGAGGGCATATCTGGGTGAGGTGTCTAAGGAATCTAGCAATCAACAAGAGTATTCTGGAAAGGAATAGAAGACTTAAAAATGGGAGAAGCAAGGAATTAGAAATGGAAGAAAATAAATAAAACCCTTAATGAAAAGTCATTTCTATGTTTGGCTCCGAAAAAAGTAAAAAAAATATAAATAGATACTTTGTTTATTTTTTTAATATTCTCCTTTTATTTCACTTTTGCACTTCTATATGGCAAAAAGAATTGCTATTAGCAATAATGGTGATATTTGTGGTGTTGATAGTGTTACAGTAATAGTTTAGTTAAAGTAATTAGTTCAGTTAAACAATACTGGAAATTCTCCAGAACTGGAACTCAAACAAAATATACCAAAAAAATAACCTGGGGCAGTGTTTATACCACATAGCAGACCTGGATTTCATTGTTTCACATTCATCCTTAAGCCTAAGTCTGACCCTTCACACATTAGCAAAAATTGTACAGCGTATTCCTATTGCCTCTAGAATAAAATACAACCTGACAAATAATAAATAGGTAAAACATTTATATTTTCATGAGAAATCTCTCTTCTGGTGACTAAAAAAAAGGACAAATGTAATAGGTTATTTAGTATGAATTATACTTATAAATTCTGATTAATATGGTTATGCAAAATTCATTTTTCTAAATAACACCATAGTTACAATAATTTCTGATACCTAATACTTTCCATAAAAATTTGATGATAGCTTAAAAGAGAATTGAGGAAAAAAAGAACAGAAACATAGGAAGCATTCATTATTTTTAAGTATTATATATTTTCATTTATCATATTTTAGGAGTAATTTCACCGAAGTGATTAAAATTATATTTAGTAATATGAAGAAGCATATTCTAAGCAATTAAATTTCAAAAGGAAAATTTGATAAAGAGAAAGAAATCAGGGAAACCATCTAAATCAAGTTAATTCAACAAATATTTATTGAAATTTTATGAAAAGGTACCAAGTAAGAGCTAGGGGAAGATGCAAGTAGGAATAAGAAATAGCACGTCATGAAATTTGTAGTGTATTAGAGAATATAAGACCTCATGCTGGTGCTTTAATTCTAAGAAAATCTTCATTTTATCTTGTATGTATCTTTTTTTTATAGCATTTTACATGTTCTCTCCTCCATTAGTCTCTTAGATTTTTGCCTTTCTTTTTATTGTCATCATTTCATAGTTCTTGGCACATAGTAGGTATGTATTTGATTACTTGACAACTTGAATATAGGGCAGAATGTGAAAATACTTGAAAATATGCACCAAGTGCTATGGGTTTGGAGAGGAAGCAAAAAAAAATCCAGTTGGAGCATTTCAATTCACTTAATATATATATATATATATTTTAAAAAATCATTTGATAAAAGGAAAAAATGTCTCTTAAATTCATGCATTTCTACTAAAGTGTTGAATGATTAATCCACAAGCATTTATTAAATCAGATATGTGCCAACAATGACTGTTAGGTGCTGAGAAAACACAGTCATAGCTAAAAAAACATTTCTTGCCCTTGAAAAGCTTATAATCTATGATGGGGAAACAATAGCTATAGATAAATTGATAGGTCTTTTTCTATCCACCATCTATATACAGATTATATCTATATATATGTGCATAATATACATATACTTATTATATAAAGACAAACTAACTTTGGAGGAAAGTCATAAGCATCTGAGGTGGGGATAAGGGAAAAAAAATAACATGAAGAAAGTGGTACTTGAGTTAAGTTTTGATCCTAAGAGTTGGAAGTGATAAGACAGTGAGTTCATTCCAAGTGAGGTTTATAAGCACAAAGGTGCAGAGAAAGATGGAGTCTTGCGCACAAGAAACAGTAAATAGGTCAAGTTTGACTGGACTGTACTTTGCTGTATATAAACTGTAAATGAATAAGAGTAATGGGTTTTATTATTGAAAACAGAATGGGGATAGGTTGTAAAGAGTTTTAAAATGTCAAACATAGGAGTTTCTATTTGATTCTCTGGGTGATCAGCAGCCATTGCAATTTATTGAATGGAGGGGACTAAAAGTGGCAAGACCTATGCTTTGGAGAATCATTTTGGCAGCTGTGTGAAGGATGAAGTGGAATGAATAGAGGCTTAAGTTAGTGAGACCCAATATTATTGGAATAATCCAGGTGGAATAACAATGTCCTGACCTAGTGCAGTGATCATGTAAGGAAAGGGACATTTGTGAGAGATGTTGGATGGGTACAAACAATAACTGACATATGATTGGCTATGTACAGTGAATAAACTGAGAAGTCAAGGAAGACCCTGAAATTGTGAACCAAGGTGATTAGAAATATTGTGGTGCTCTAGATGTAAGGAATTTCAGAAGGTGTGTTTGTAGGAGGAGGTGGGGAAGGTATATTTTGTTTTGAACATATTGTTTCAAATGCCTCTGGTACACCTTGTTCAAAGTTGTCCAACAGGAACTTGTTGATGTGGGACTGGAACATGTGATAGAGACTAGGACTTGGCAAAAAATTTTAAAGGTATTAGTGTAGAAATGCTAATTTGGCTCATGTACTTATAAGGTCACTAAGAAAGAGAGTCTAAAGACAGAGAGGAATAGGGAGGGCCTAAGTCATAGGCCTAAAGTATACCCACAAAAAGGATTTCAAAATTTAGAATGCAAGCCCCTTCGGTGCAACGGCTGTTTCATCTTTGTCTTTCAATCTCCAACAATCAGCACAGTGCCTTGAAAATAGTGGACATTTAGTCAACATTAACCTAATTTAATTTAATAGTCAATTTTACTAATATAAACTACTGTAGATATTTTAATTATAATTTAAACCTTATTTGGTAAAATAGATTTTTATGAACTTATAGAAGTCTTCAAAATATTGTTCATTAACTCCTTTGAATTCAAGAAAAGTTTTACTTGGTAAAATATCCTTAATCCATATTAATGTACTGTAAATTGTTTTGGGTGAAAAACAATTCATTAAGGATGTTATATTTGTCATTTTTAATCAACTTTAATGCCATGTTACAGTCTGATAAATATACTACAGCGAAAGTTACTATGTGGGTGGGTGTGGCTGGGAAGGGGGGAAATAAGAACTACCCTGACTATTCAAGTAGTCATCAATAATTGATGGCTCATGACATTGCCATTTTCAAGTCATTAGATACAGAATAACAATGTTAATTGAGTTTTAAGTCAAACTTATTGAAGGCTATTAGGATGCTTTTGCTTTCTTTCAAATATAGATGATACTTTTTTTTAAAAAATTAATTAATTTATTTTAAAGCAATTGGGGTTAAGTAACTTGCTCAAGGTTACATGGCCCGTTGTTATTTCTGGGTGTGGTGCTGAGTATCTGAGCCCGGATTTCATCCAGGTCATCCCGACACTGGAGCCGGTGCTCTTACTTGCTGAGCCACCTGGCTGCCCCTAAGCAATTGGGGTTAAGTAACTTGCTCAAGGTTACACGGCCAGGTGTTTCTGGATGGGTGCTAAGTGTCTGAGCCCGGGATTCGATCTCCAGGTCTTCTCAACACTGGAGCCGGTGCTCTTACTCGCTGTGCTACCTGGCCACCCCTATAGATGATACTTCTGATCACTTATTTTTGCTTTTTTGTATGTTTTGGTTCCATTTTATTTTATTTCTTTTTAAAAATTTTTTCCTGTTTTTGGAGGGGGAAGGGCAAGGCAATTGGGGTTAAGTGACTTGGCCAGGGCCACACGGCTAGTAATTGTGTCACGTGTCTGAGGCCGGATTTGAACTCAGGTCCTCCTGACTCCAGGGCCGGTGCTCTATTCACTGCACCACCTAGCCACCCCTTGGTTACATTTTAAAAGAAACAAAAGAAGCAGACTAGCAGAGTGGATAGAAAGCTGCCTCAAAAATAGGTAGACCTCTTGCCTTTTATACATACTAACTTGGTGATGCTGTCAGCATTACTTAATCTCCCTGCGCACCAGGCAATTTTCTATGACTATGCCTTGGTGAAAGAAAAGATGTTGATTACCTTGATAGTTGAAGACTGCTCTCTGGGAGTTCCTTATACTGGTGAAATCCCAAGTCCAATCCTTATCACACTGAGAATGCAACATTGTGAAATTTGACTAATTTGAATACAATTTAAAATTATGAAAATAAATTTAATTTCTTTTAAAAAATGCTTACTATCCAAAATCTAATACCTACAATTTTAAAAACCAGATCTGTGATATCAGCAACTCAGCGAGCTTCTCATGAGAAATTCCTTCCACCAAACGAGACTTACAACTAAAGAGCTGCTCTAAGATTTCTGGAGATTGTTTAATTTCATACAGAGCCAATGTGCATCAGAGGCAGGACCCAGGTTTTCCTGACTTCCAAATCATCCCCTGTCCACTAGGCAATGCTGTCTTTCACCTAAATATAGTATCACAAAACAATTCTTAAAGTAATAGTCTGCCTATAGTAATGAAGTTCATTTTAATTAGTTCTAAAAATACCTAATATTTCTCTTTATTTTCCTTGCAGGTAAATTTCTTATCAAAAACAAAAATTATTAATTTGAACTATTTTTTAAATGATGATATAAAACTACAATTGTTATTGTAATAATTAGTCATAATTTGTAATGTTTTTGTTTTAATATGAATGTTTAATAAATGCTGGCTGATTGTAATTTTTTCTTATTTGATACTTTAATGAATCATTATTTCAGTGATAGGATACACCCTCCACTGGCACAACTAACTACTCCTTTAACTTAGCAAATGATTTTCTTAAGTTGCCATGAACAATAACCCCCCAAAATATATCATTTCTAACTGCTATCTTTGGTGATGAGCCTCTCCAGGCTTACACTGATCCAGGAACAAAAAATAGTTCGCTTCCGGACCCACACAAAAGCTTTTGTATACAGATGCAAAATGCATGAATTTGTATCTCCATAGTGATATTCATGATTTAATGTTTTATATAGAGCTTGTTTCCAAGGAGCCCTAAGAATTATTAAATTAATTCATTTATGTTAAATCAGGCTTAATGGGAAATAACACAAATGCAAGAGAAGAATCATTGTTTATGTTTCAGGAGCCAAATATATTGTTTGTAGAGAGAGAGTGATGAAAAATTAGTAGGTAAGAGCACATTGGTCTGTAGCTTTGTTCTAGTTTGTGGCCACAAGACACTCTTCACCACAGCTAGCCTTCATAAATGCATGTCATTGGTCACAAAAGTAGAGCTTTTGAGAGAGTGAAAATAGCTCAGCACAAATTAATCACCATTACTATATAAACAACTCAAGTGTGGGCCTCATTAATGATAGGTCAGTAGTCATTTTGGCATACGAAGGACAGTTTCATTTATTGCCCATTAGGATTCTTTTGACACAGACAATGATGTGAGTGGGAAGTAGGTACTGGGGATGGAGGCAGGGATAATAGAAAGGGATAATGGGCAGTAAGGAGGGGGTAAGATACTCTTCCCTTTTATATTCCCAGTGACATGCTTGCTTTTTAAACAATAGCGATGTTAAAAAAATTAATGATCTTTGCAATTCTAATTTTTGACATAATTGAGCTCTTAGAACTTTATTACTGAAGAAAACATGACAATGCTAATTAGCATTTCATCCACTGTTCTTAAGGGTCATTTAAAAATTCTGCTTGTTAAGTTATAGTATTTTCCTTCTCAAATTGACTGTTAGGTTCATGTATAAGTTATTGATATATAGTGTAGGTTTGATCGGAATATGTAGGCTGACAATAAGAATTGTTTATTTTTCTAATAATTATGTGGTATATGCACATATATATCAGGTATGAATAGATTTAAAATATGTGAGAATATAATAGTTCTTATAATTAGTTATCTCAAAATGAAAGTCATTGCAGAATAGTATTTAAAGATCATGAGCATGTTACTTAACTTCTTGGTGATATAGGCAATCTTCTAATTTGGACAGAAGCTACTGACCTGTATTAGTAAAGGCAGTTTCCTCACCTGGGAGTTCTCTCTGCCAGTGAAATCACAGGTTCATTCTCTATCCAAAAAGTGAACATCTATGCAATAAATTTTAAGAGTTCATTGAAATGATTCAACATTTTAAAATGACATTACAAGAATATTACATAAAATGTCTTGAGAATCTTAGAATCAGGACCTCAAGTGTCACTAATCCAATCCCTTCTACTTATTTAATGTAGATATAAGGGATAAAATGGGCAAAGACAGATTTCAAGCAACTTAAGTGGAAAAAATTCTACAATTAAAAATGTTCAACAAAGTAATAGATGTCTTTGTCCAGTAAGAAGGTCTTCATCACTTGGAATATGCAAACAAGGCTACTTGAGAACTTTAAAAGAACATCAATAGCAGTGGAATCAAACTCAAATACAAACATATCCTGTGTGTAATATAAGAAAACTAGAAATTGACGTTACCTATGTTTTACTGCATATTTAGTTATTTATTTTGTTAAACATTTCACTCTGTTTGGGCCCCACTTGGGAGCTTTACACTAAGGCCTATAAGCAATAAGTTTGACACCTCTACAGAGGATAGACATGCATGTAGTAGTGAACTAGGCCACATAATCCACAATTTCCAGCTCTGATATTTGATTCTAACATAGGAACCAACTTCAAAAATTCACTTTGATTAGTTTAAAGGAAATTAAAAGCAATGAGCATTATGCATGTGAATTCAGGAGTGAGAGAGTTAGGTCATAAACTACAATGGGGAGAATGTTTTTCCTCCATTCATGTGATAATTTTAGGACTCTTACTTCCAAAATTCATGCTGGGAGAAGAAGTCCATGTCACTACACTTCTTTCCAGAAGTTGGGGGTGGGGGTGGGGAGGCAGGCACTGGCCTACTCATTCCTACTTCCTACCATCTCCCACTACAACTAAATGGAAGCCTTTCTTCCTTGAGGTTCCTTCCTCTTCAACCCTCTCTTTCTCCAGAACAATATTTCCCTACTACCAGGGGAAATAACATCTCCAAGGAATCACCTATGAAACAAGTCAACTTGTTGGCTTCATCTACTTAGATCTAGATCCCATGCCAGAGAGCAAGAACGACCCAAATGATCACCAACAAACACTCTTATTTTGTAAAGAAACCAAAACCAAAAAGTTGAAACAAATTAAACGGATACAGTTTTTCATGGTAGAACCAGAGTTAGAACCCAAGTCTTTTGACATCAAGAAACACCTAGCATTATTTCCACCACAATCTTTTGCTCTCTGTACTAAGAAGCTTACCACTATTATTGTTTGAATGGAAAAATTATTTCAGGGATTTATCAAAATCTCTTTTTATGAATGGATATATTCGAATTTTGGCCAACTAGCATTTGACAGAATTGTAGCAATAATTTATATATTACAATGAATACGAGCACACAAGAAATATGCCAATGAGTCAACATCATATGTTTAAAAGAAACCTTATGAGTCATTTTTTCCTAGTTTTTAGTAATTCAGATATATACAAAGCAAAAAGAATTCTGAAATGCAGATGGAATCTTCCCTACTTTATGACTTCAGTCATAAAGTTTACTTATACAGTACATTTTAACTCAAGTTTATTGGTCTTAAATGTCAATGAATGTTTCATAATTTTCCTAGAATTTTCAAAGAAGAGGCAATATAATGCAGCGGCTGACATTTTATGTATAAATATACTAAATATAAGGGCTTTGTGACATTCTAGACAGAATATTTAAAATGTTCTATTAGTTTGCAGTAGAATGCTGTTACAAACAGTAAACAGAATTGGAACCAACAATATCGTATATAAAATAATGAAATACAGTGTTATGTCTCAACATTGTATAGTGGTTGTATCAATATGGTCATGGAAGTGGTTTTTCAAGGTCAGATAGGCAATAATGGGTTGTTTCTGTTTTGTTTTGTTTTAAGGGGTAGTTACAAGCTCATTAAAATTAGAACTGGAATAAATGAACAACAACAAAAATATTCCGAGTAATTACAATGTGTACAGCACTATGCTACGCACTGAGACTATAAATAGAAATGCAAAAGAGTCCTTGTTCTTTCAAGGAGCTTATGTTCTAATATTTGGAGACAATTCAAACAGAAAATCTCAGCTTAAAGACAGCCAATTCATCAATGAGCATTTATTAATCACCTGCTAAATTTTGGACACTGCATACTGGGGACACAAAAGATGGCAAAAGACAGTTCTTACTCTCGAAGAGCTCACAATCTAATGAGGGAGAGAAATGCAAACAATTATCTTTAAACATATACATGCATAAACCCCCCCCCCCACACACACACACACATATATATATATAGAGAGAGAGAGAGAGAGACAGACAGACAGAGAAGGAGACACTAAATTGGAGATAATCTATGGTGATTAGGCAAGACCATTAAGAGGGCTAGGAAAACCTCCTTGTAGAAGGTGACATTTTAGGTGAGGCTTGAAGAAAGCTAGCGAAGGCAGAGGTTGAGATCCTTGAGGTTGGAGAGAATTGTACACATGGGGGACAGCCAGGGCAAATGCCTGAAGTTAGGAGGTAGAGTATCTTATGAGAGAACAGCAAAGAGGTCAGTGGATTTCAGAGTGTGTATGGGGTGAACAAGGGGTAAGAAGACTAGAAAAGTAAAAGGAGACCAGGTTATGAAGGACATTGAATGTCAGAGAATTTATACTAGATACTTAAAGTTTTAGGGAGCTCCTAGAATTTATTGAAAGAAGGTTGACATGTTTAAATCTGAACTTTAGGAAAATCAGTTTGTCAGCTGAGTGAAGGGTAGATCATAATATGGAAACTTGAGGTAGGGAGACCAACAAGCAGACTATTGAAATATGCCAAGTGGGAAGTGATATGTACCTGCACCAAATAGGTATTTAGAGTTAATGAACTGGAGGATAGGATGAGGTTAGGGTTGGATAATTAGATTTGAAAATGACCAGCCTAAAGATGATAATAGAATTCATGAGAACTACTGAGATCCTTGAGTGAAATAGTACGGAAAAGGAGCCAGGATAGAGCCTTGAGGAGTAGTCACAGTCAGGGGGAATGACCTGGATGAAATTTACCAAAGGAGACTGAGAAGGGGCACTGGTATAAGTAGGCACAGAGCCTGGACAGAGCAGTATTACGAAAACTCTTCGGAAGAGAGAATAAGGAGAGTCGATGATTGTCAGCATTAAAGGCTACAAAGACATCAAGAAGGATGAGGATCACCAAAAATCATTAAGATTTGTCCATTCACACATCATTGCTAACTTTGGAGAGGACAGTTTCAGTTGAATGATGAGGCTGGAAATCAGGCTATGAAATTAAGAAAAAGAATGAAAGGAAAGGAAATAGAGGCATCAATGATAGAGGTCCTTCCCAAACTTTAGCCATAAAAGGGAAGAGCTATATGATGACTGCCAATAACAATGCACCATCTGATAAAGTGAGAGCCTTTTGGAAGATGGAGGAGCAAATCTTCAGTCATTTCAGTTGTGTCCAATTCTTTGTGACCCCATTTGGGGTTTTCTTGGCAAAAATACTTAAGTGGTTTACCATTGCCTTTTACAGTTCATTTGACCTGACTCCTGGCCTGCTACTCTATTGATTGTACCAACTATCTGCCACATAACATATAAATGTTAGTTCTTATTATACTAGCTATTAAAGGAAGTGCATGGAATGACTTCTTTTTCCATCCCCTGCAGTTTGGAAGAAGTGAGGTAAGGAGACTGATGAGAGAAGGAATGACTTCTCTTGTTCTTAAAAGTAGGAATGAAACTCTGGAAACAGGAAGAGCACAGGTGAGCTTGGTTGGTTGCTGTCTTTTCTTCTCAAATTGTGGAATGGTGTCTCTCTGTCCCTAGCAGGAAGGGCAAGTGAAAATACTCAGGAGTCCTCTGGGTGTAGCAGCAAAGCAGATGGTAATGAATCATATTTGTCATTCCATTGATGAAGTCATATCATTTTCTGATGTTGAAACATTTTATATGAGCAGGGATTTGGTTAACCTTAGTATCACCATTCCCCTCATTTTATAAATAAGGAGTTTTGAGGCTCTTAAAGAGGAAGATACTTGCCCCAGACCACCCAGTTAGCAGGTTATGAGCTGGAATTTAAACCAAGATCAATAAACTAATAAGAATTTAAGCAAGCTTCTGCCACATGCTAGACATGGGACAATTTGTTGGAAAGGTAAAGAACAAACAAACAGAACTAAACTCAATCTCTACTCTCAAGGATCTTTTACTATATCAGGAGAAATTTATATATGCATATAAATTCACATAGAACATAAATTCAAATCTAGTACTCTGTTAATAATGCTGCATTTTAACAAAATCAAAATAATGTTTTATGTATTTTTCCCCTTTTAGAAGAGTGATAATTTAGAAAGTCATTATCTCTCCACGTATAACAAGGTAAATCTATAAAATCATCAGATTGATTTCTACAATTATATATCAATCCAGTTCCATGACTGTACAGTCAACCCTGCATACTATAAGACACAAATAAAAGTTATAGGAAATGAGCATTAAAATAATCTTCAATGTATTTTTCTAAACATTTATTGTGTTTCCTATTAAAATTATCTTAATTTCAATCCCTGAAGGGATTTGTTTAAATATCTCCCATTCAGAAAAATCCCAATTCATTCCCATTATTTGTTTCCTATTCCTGTGCCACCTCCTTATTCATGGAAAATATTCCCATCAATTCAATCCTAACTTCAAAAAAATATGAAACATTTTTAAGTAAATGATTAGTGATAAGCTTTGACAGGGTTCCCTCAAAGCATTTGATTTGGAAACTAAAGACATACATTTGAGTTCATTTCACTAATCACTTATTAGTTATGTGACCTTGGCCAAGGCATTTAGCCACTCAGATTCCTTATCTCACCTATTCAACTCTATTTTTATTTGTTTTACAAAGCTGTTTCCAGGAATAACAAAAAAGCAGAACCTTCCTAGAATGGTTGTATTTTGTCCATTTGGGGCACAGTTCCAGAGTTTAACCCTACTTTCCTTCAAAATTACTTCATGAAATATCATCTGATCCCGTTGATTTACTTATATATAACATACCATGTTAGTTCTTAGACTGTTTATGTCTTCAAAAGACAAAGGAAAAAAATCACTGAATTATCTACTTATCTTTCCACTTCAATCATTAAATTATCCAATGAATTAATCCTATTGACTTCCCCTTGGCATATCTTGTAATATGTTTTCCAAACTATGTTTTGGCTTCCTTAGTTATATTTTGACTCATGGTCTGTGTGCTTTCATATTTTGAACCTTTAATGATGTTTCCATTTTAAAACTCTCTTTTCTCTAGTGTATGCAAGGTTTTCATTTAGAATTTCTCTTTTTTCAGTCTTTTAACATACAATATTGATGGCTTACAAAATGTGTGTGCAAATTCCTAGAGTTCTCCATGCTTCCCAAAGTTATTGAAGGCTATATTTCAAAAGTACCTGAGAAGTCCACTTTAACATGTTCATTTTACCTACAAGAAAACTGAGGAATATTCTTCCAATTTTTCATTATATTTACTGTAGGTATACATTAGACCTACATTTAATCATAGGTTTCATTTTTCCATTTAAATAGAAGTACAAGAGATATCCCCCAATATTTTTTTTTGCTTTTATTCATATGATAGAATTGTGACCTTAATTATTTTTTTCATATATAAGTTTAACCACCACCTCTGTGACAAGTAGATGTACCAATTTATGGTGGGGAGTCATTGAAGTCCTAATCATTGGTCTTACTTTACAGTTTTCCATATTCCTGTATCAACTTGTTAAGAAGGTATTTTAGTAGAGCTAGACCTATCATCTCATTATTATGTTTGGGTAGAATTTCTTCCCCCAAATTTAAAAAGCTTTCTGTAATATTATTACACTTGTCTAGTTGGGTTTTTCATGTTTCTTCTTTCCTTTGAAAAGAGTAAATGCCATGTCCTTTCAAGTCTGCCTATCCCTACCCTCCTTACAGAATCTGTAACTAAGCAAATTATTTTCCATTATCTTCCTTCTACTAAATTTCTTAAATATTGATTATATCAAGGTTCTCATACAGTAAAGTGTTATAATTTGCCTCCTTTCTTCCCCCTCACACATCTATAAGGCAAAGCCAGTATTTTTTAATGAAGTACTTCTATATTTTGATTTTGGCTTTCTGTTCCATCCCTTTCACATTCGTCTTCTGATTTGTTGGATAAATTTACTTCATTGTCATGTTTTGTTTTGTCTTGTTTTGCATTTATTGGACAACAAATTAAAGACATGACTGGATGAGAAAGATTTTAGAATAAAAACTGAAGGAAAGTCAATGAGTAAAGGAAGGGTACAAATAATAAAATATTCTAACTCCTAAAAATGGGCATAAGTATACCGCATGCATTGATTCCACAAGGACCCTAATGTAATATAAAACTGGCATACAGCACATGAAATATGAAATGCTGTTGAATCATAAATTTGACCTATTTTAAACTAACATACTAGCTATATTAAACATTAAACAATTAACCATAATTCTTCTTCTTAAGGGCTTTTGTGGGATCGTTTGGATGACCCACATCTCTTTTTAAAAAGCTGTCCAGGGAACCATGAAAATAATGTCTCATTTTATTTCTTCTCTAATCTAAGAAGCAGAAATGTTCAATATTTTTGCATTAATCTTAAAAATTACAAAGTTGGAATCACGTTAAAGTAAAATCTAATACACTTCCTAAGCCATCTGAAGACCTAGTAAAAGCTATAACTAAGAATTTGGACATCAAAAAGTACCTGGAATTTAGTTCTCCTTACTGTATATTCCCTAAAACACCAAAAGCAATCTTGAAGAAGGAACTAATTCACCAAATAGAAGCCAGATGTCTCAGTTTAGAATTAAGGAAGGAAGAGCAATCATATCACCTTTGCCATAATGTTGGAAGAGTAAGTCTGTGTATCCTAACAGCTGGGAATCCATTGCAGAAATTAGTGAAGGAATGAGTCAAGTCAGTAATGATGGAGGATAGCTGCAAACGACAAGGGTGAAAAGCTATGGAATGTTTCTATTTCTTAGTTTACTTAGTCTTTTTTCCAGTCTGTTCATTAGTATAATGAAAGGCAAATTTTAGCCCAAAGTGAGAAAGAGGGATATGAATAAAGCCTGATTCCAGATAGACTGAAATTTCTACCTATACATAATCATAGGAAGAGAACTGTAGAGCTGGAAAGGCTCTCAGAGGCTAACTGATCGACTTTCTTTTCAGAGTTTAGAAACTTTGGTCCGTAACGATTGAGTACTTTACCCACAGTCACATAAGTCATAAGAATAAAATGCTCGGTGTGAATCCAAGTCCTCTCTGATTATAAATTCAGTATGCTTTACATTATACTCCAATGAGATAATACATGTAAAGGGCTTTGTAAATATTAAAACTCCTTATAAATTCTATCATCATAATCATTATCATTATCATCATTATCACTCTGGTATGTCTTCATCACCTGATTTCTCCCAGAATATCCCCCTAACAATTACCACCCAAACTGGCTTTCTGGAGCCTTTCTTTTGGGCTAGCTCCTGTCTTTCTTCCCACTAGTTCCTCTCTCAGACATCATCCACAGTCTAACTATTTATTTATTAAGAATATATTAAGTTCAATGCTCTCTTATAAAAGCTTCCTCAGTTTAAATGTATCTTCTCTTTGTTTACCCTGTACTTTACTGGGCAGTTTTTCTTATTTAAGTGCCTGTTTCCTAGGGAATGAATGATCATCTAGGGTTGTCCAGCAATAAAATATGCATAGCCTATAGCCTATATTTGAATTTCTATTCAAATAAGAATCTGGGGTTACGTTACCATAGGCTAACAGTACCTATTAAGAAGTCTTGATTGCCTTGTGGTAACCTTCATGTGTGTTTTCATTTTTTTTTTCAAATAAAATACACAGTGATTACAAGGGGTAATAAAATTGTCAGGATGATTCAGCAAGCTGCGCTCCTGGTTAGTTTAAGGTGCCCCCTAAATTGAAATATAGTCATTTAATTCACAGTGGTCCAAACTCTGGGAAAAAAGCAGCAACAAAACTAATTTCTTAGAAGATGTTGCCTTTTGAAGCGCAATGTTTTCCAACTTTCATAATAATAACAAGCATTTATATAATATTCTAATGTGTTCAGAATTCCTTATACACATTATCTCACTTTTAAACACGCATGGAAGAAATCATTGTATCCTATGCCACCAAAATGTTTATCAATGAAGATTAATTTTCCCATTTTCCCTGCACATCTTCTTGAGTTGAGAACTGGAAAAGACCTTTATTTTAAACGAAGAAAGCAAAACCCAGAGAAGTTAAGTGACTTGCCCAAGAATGTCCAGATAAAGAACTACTTCGAGATTAAAAAAACACACACTTTTTTTCCTCATTCAATATTAGAAGGGAGATGTAAAAGTTAAGAAAACAGCTAAGCCTACTGGTATATCTGTCTGTCTGTTTATCTATCATCTATCTATCTATCTATGTATAAAATATCTATACACATATGAATATTCTATTCATACATAAATAATCACACACACATATAGTTTTATGTTAAAAAGTTTCACTATGGGTCTGCAATGGAAAGCAAAGCAGTACTTTGCTGCTTGTTTCAGCCACTCAACTGCCTTTGAGCCTCACCTTTGATTTTATCAAGTGTTGTTCAGAAACAGTATACATTGTGATGCCCTTAATAGACCTAAGGGAGTTTGAAGACCTTCCCTGCTCTTAGTAGGCCTAAGGTAATCACATGAAGCCCACAGTGGGAGGAGCTTGCCAAAAGAGCAGAACAGGAAGGGTGGTACAGGAAGGAACAGAATAGAGAAAAGGTCCAGCACAGCTTGGGCCAAGTAGAACTGAGGAAGAATGCTTGTGATATAGGCATTCTGTAGCACTCTGACTTTGTTCTGTCAGACAAAAGCACCCTCTCTGTTGTTCTTAGACAAAAGTCCTGAAAGAGGACTTTACTGATCTTACAGAAATCCTGGGACTTTGCTGTTGATTTGTGTTTTATTTCTCAGCCTTTTCTGTTGATTTGTGTTAATTTGGCAGACAGAAAGTGAATTGAGATGATAGTGCCAGGAATGTGTATAAATATTTTTGTAGCTCTGTTAAGCCTTGTCTGCCTAGAAACAAAAACTTTAAAGAGCTTGGAGTGGAGCAGCCCCTATAAGCTGAGGTATGAAACAGAAGCAAGGAGCTGCCTATATGTGATTTCAGACAAGAGTTGTGTGAGTCCAGGCAAGAGCTGGGAGTGATTAGTCTGTGGAAGAGGAGCCTTGGTGTTTGGAAGTCGAAAGAAGACCTTACTTGGATATTCTGTATTAACTGATGAGATTATGACTTACTGTAACCTAGGGGCAGTTGGTATTTGTACTTTCTGCTACACCTTAAAGATGATTGGAAGTCAGCCTCAGGTTAAGATGAAAGAAGTCTTTAGAATGATGTTTTGTTTAAGATTATGTGGCCACCTTAATAATAAGTTTCTATGTTATGTTGTTGTGAATTTTGTACTTTAGATTCTTTAATGTTTTGCTTTAGTTTATTGCTGAATAAATAGTGAGTTCACCATATTATGTGATTAGATCCTTAAAGATATTCACAGCAGCAGTCCTTAAGAGAGCTGCTCACTGCAGTGAGGTTAACAACTCAATACCCTGATAGTCACATTCTTTTTCTAATAACTTTATTAATTTCTATGTAACGTCACACTCTAAATATTTATCACTTATGATACATTATACATTGCTATCAAGAAAGTAGCGTAAACAACTAGGCTAGCATTTTTAAAAAGGCACACAGATTCTAATATAATAATCAGCCATGGTATCCAGTGAGCCTGGGGCATGAAGGGAGCCACAAAATCATGCAACACCAGCATAGGCAAAGTCTATAATTAGAAAATGAGTCACTGCATCCTGATTTACATCAATTCATTTACACTCTGAACAGCCCAAATTTTGCCATTATTTAAAGAAAAGAAGCCCTTATTAGCATCCAATAATCTTTATGACTTGGGCCACGTGGAAAAGGATATTTGTGTAGTTCCAGGAGGTTAAGGGTATCTGGGGTAGGGAGAGGGCAAGCAATACACACTACAACACTCTCTGATTGTAATGGAAGCCACTGCATCTAGTCATCAATAGCAACCTTGAGTAAGCATAGTGATCATAATAAGTCTGATTTCCAATGCTAGATAATAGCATGTCTTTCTATGTACAGAGGGAGATGTACTCCTGCTCCACTAAGAATTAAGCACAGGTTTAGAGGTGGAAAGGATCTTACAGGCCTTCAAGGCCAGAATCCTCATTCTAAAGATGATTAAACCATTGCTCAGAGAGGATAATGATCTTAATGTGGTCATAAAGCTCGTTTCAGAGGCAGGATTGGAACTAAGATGTTTCTGATTCCAAGTCCAACACTTTCACCACTATGTCAGTTTGCCTATAAAAATCATAGAATCATAGAACTAGAGCTGAAAGGACCCTCAGCATATCCAAATTCTTGCCCTTTTAGAGCAAAGTAAGCCTCAAAGACTAAGATTTGACTTTGGCTGCAGAGCTACTTGATATCAGATGTGGTTCTGAATACAAGTCTTCCTAACTACCAAGTCCAGAACTCTCACCAACACATCAGGTTGCATCCAAAGACACTGATAACCTACAGAAGGTCGCTGTCTGTCACTGGCATTCAATCCCAAAGTTTAATTGCCATAGTGCAGATATGTCATTTTATAATTGAGATTGTCAAACTAAATCTTATCTTTCAACTACTAAGAAATATAATTATTAAACCTGGAAATTCGGTAGTATCATGAAAATTAATTTACAGGGTTGTTTATACTTCATTGCTTATAATTTACTGAAACAAGATTTAAAACTCTTCCACAATCAAAAAAAATTTTTTGAATGCCTATGTTCAAGTCTTTAGAAAGAGTTTTGAATATAACTGATTAAACTTATACTTTCTCTCTGTAATTATCAGTTATCTTTAATGATTTTTAAAGGTCATGTATCTGAGATAGATTTTTCTTCCAAGATACAAAAACATGATAAGTGTCCCATGAAGCCTGCATTTTCTGCCTGATTGTTTTATGCAGGATGGCCTGAGATTTCAGGGACTACATCAGAGGAATACAACCTCTGGAATGTCCAGTCAAATTGAAAACAGTTTCAAGTATATCCCAGTAAGCAGACTACGTACCTGGGCTTGGAAAGACACAATCTGCTTAAGAAACAGTGGTTCGGGGTGGAGTCAAGATGGTGGAGTAGAAGCAGGACCTCCCCACTGCTCCAGCTTCCACCTTCCCCAATCAATGTAAAAAAGGGGACTCTGAACAAACTCTGGAGCTGCAGAACCCACAAAATGACAGAGAGAAGATAACCTCCCGCTGACGACAGCCCGGCAGGCTGGCAGGAATAAGCCACAGCAGCGTTCTGGGAGTGAAGCCCAGCCCCACGCCAAGGTTTTAGCCCCAGGGCAGGCCTGACCAGCCACTGACCAGATGGACTCCAGATCAGCAACAGTTGTGGCCATTTCCAGATTTATCAACACATAGATGCAAAGGACAAAGTGAGAGGTCAGTGAAGTCTGGACGTGGGGACCCAGTAAGGGGGGGTGCATGGCTTTTGCCCCCAGGGCGAGAAGGCAATGAGTCACAGGCACAGCCAGCCAGCACCATGTGGCAGTTTCAGCCCCTGGCCTGCAGAGTGTAGGGGGAACAAGCACCAGTCTGAGGGGAAATCACTCTTGCTTTAACCTGGTTGGATCTGGATTACAGTCTAGGGTGGAAGTCCTGGGGTATGTGTCCAACTTGCCAGAGCCTGTGGAGAACTCAGAGAGGGCCCTCATCTAATACCTCCCGCACCTGAGAAAATCCCACTGTTTGGAACAAAGCTCCCCTGTCTGGTGGCAGAGTCCTACTGTAGCAAAAAGCTCAGGGGTCAAGTGACTGAGGGGAGACATGACCAGGCAAAGGAAACAAAGTAGACAGAAGATTCCAACATTACACTCCTATTTTGGGGACAAAAAGGAGCAAAACATGGAACAGGAGGAAGACAGTGAAGTCAGAACTCCTGCACCAAAAGCTTGAAAGGAAAATATGAGCTGGTTACAGTCCACAGAGGACCTTAAGAAGCAGATAAGAGAAGTGGAGGGAAAAAATGGGAAGAGAAATGAGAACAATGCAAGAAAATTATGAAAGGAGAGTCAACAGCCTGACTGAGGTAAATAACACCTTAAAAAACAGACTAATTCAAATGGCAAAAGAGGCTCAAAAAGGCAATGGGGAGAAGAATGCCTTAAAAAGCTGAATTTGCCAGATGGAAAAAGAATCTCAAAAGCTCAATGAGAAGAATCATTGCTTCAGAATTAGACTGGAACAAAATGAAGCTAATGAGAAATCAAGATGCTGTTAAACAGATCCAAAGAAATGAAAGAATAGAAGGCAATGTGAAATATCTCATGGGAAAAACCACTGACCTGGAAAATAGATCCAGGAGAGATAATTTTAAAATTATCAGACTACCTGAAAGCCAAGATCAAATAAGAACCTAGAAATCATGCTGCAGGAAGTTCTCAAAGAAAACTGCCCTAATGTTTTAGAACCAGAGGGCAAAATAGAGGTTGAAAGAATCCACCAAACACATCCTGAAAAAGATCCCCAAAAGAAAACTCCTAGGAATATTATAGCCATGTTCCAGAATTCCCAGATTAAGGAGAGAATATTACAAGCAGCCAGGAAGAAACAATTTGAATATTGTGGAAACACAATCCGGATAACCCAGGATCTGGCAGTTTCTACACTAAGGGATGGAATATGATATTCTGGAGGTCAAAGGAGCTGGGATTAAAACCAAGAATCACCTACCCAGCAAAACTGAATATCATGTTTCAGGGGAAAATATGGTCATTCCATGGAATAGAGGACTTTCAAGCATTCTTGCTGAAAAAACCAGAGTTGAATAGAAAATTTGACATTCAGATACAAGAAGCAAGAGAAGCATGAGAAGGTAAACAGGGAAAAGAAATCATAAGGAATTTATCAAAGTTGAACTATTAACATTCCTACATGGAAAAACAATAATTGAAACTTATGAAACTTTTCTCAGTAGTTGAAGGGAATATATATATATATATATATATATATATATGAGGGTATATGGGCATATGAATACATATGTGAATGTGTGTATATATGTTTATAGATATATATAGATAGAGGGCACAGGACCAATTTAACAGGAAGGGATGATACTTAAAAGGTGAAATTAAGAGGTGAGAGAGGAATATAATGAGAGGAGATGGGAAGAGGCAGAATGGGTAAACTATCTCATATAGAAGAGGCAAGGGAAAATGGTTACAATGGAGGGGAAGAATGGGAAGGCAAAAGGGAATGGGTCAACTTTATTCCCATTGAATTTGGCTTGAGGAGGGAATGAAATGCACACTAAATAGGGTATCTCACCCTCCAGGAGAGTAGGTGGGGGAAGGAGATGAGAGGGGCAATGATGTGAGGGAGAGCAGGCTGGGGGGGAGGAAAGATGGAATCACCCACTTTTGAAAAGGGATGGGATCAAAGTAGAGAATAGAACAAGTGAGAGGTGGGATAGGAGGGAGGGAAATATAGTCAGTCTTTCACAATATATCATATCTATCACAATGTATCAAAACAATGTTATTGTTTTGCATTAGCCACACATGTACAATCTATACTGAACTCCTTATCTTTACAGTTAAGGGTGGGTGACAAGGGAGGAAGGGAATGAATCTGGAATTCAAAGTTTTAAAATCAAATACTCAAATATATATATATATATATACATATATACACACACATATATACACATATATAAATATATACTATTATTAATACAATTTTACATGTTTTATTAATTAATTAATTAAAATATTAATACATATTTTACATTTACATTGGGAAATAAGAAATACAGGCACTGAGGCATAGAGATCCACTGGAAAAGTCGAAAAGGGTATGGGAGAAAATATGGTAGAGAGCATATTGGAAGAGGGGATGTCCTGTGGGACTGCTATTTTGAGGCAGTGAGTAGGGGGAAAATGGGGAAAAAATATGTAACTCAAAATCTGGCGGAAACGAATGATATAAATCAGAAGTTAATAAAGCATTTGAAAAAAAAAGAGAGGTTTATCAGCAATAGGTTGGCTATAGTAACTTAAGAATACTATCTACTAAGAAAAGAGAGTATATGCCCCAATAAAATCTTGGATTTTTTTTAAAGCAACTGTACATAAGAAATAAGGTGTCATATTTGAGAATTCCAAGTGTTTCATGTTTCATCTTTTCAAATTCTTCCATATTATTCATGTGAAAGGTATTGATAATGCAGTACCCTGACAAAATTATATTATTTCATAGTGATACTTTGATGCAGGGGTGGGACCTTCCAAACTTCATAGAACAAATGTTAAGACATTTGTTAAAACATTAAAAACAAACTTTTGTGAATTATGGATTCAATTAAAGGATTGCATTTGAAGACCCAGAGAGCCACATATGGCCTCAAGGCCATAGGTTCCCTACCCCTGAATGAATCTGCTATTTCATTAATGTGGGTGCTCTTCTTCACGCATACAGATCATAATTCACATACTTCTGATCATCCTATAAGATTCTTGTCTGCAGTTATTTATATAAATTTATATCATTCATTTCCACCAGATTTTGATCCTCACAACAACCCTCATATTACAGTTGTGTAAACTGAGACAAAAGAGGTTAAGTGACTTGCTCCTGGTTACAGAGCTAGGATGTGACTGAAATCAAACTTTGGATTTCCTGACTCGAGGTCCATATTCTGTCTACTGGATCACCAGCAACCTCCCTGAGAAGTAAATACAATGTGCTTTGGGTATACCAAAGAAAATGGATCACTTGATTCCTGCTTGAAAACCAATAGGTTTCATTAAGCCCATAAGGCAAGTCATCTTAACACATCAATTCATAAATGAACAAAATATACAGGGACATCTCTAAAATTTTGGTGGTTAGTTATATATCACCAAGTGGGTGAGACCACCTTGAAAAGTCATATCCTTCACCTGAAATAATCAGGCATAATCATGTGGGTATGTGGTATTAAAATAAGAAGGGCATTTTGACATATTTTGCACAGCAGATAGTTACATTCTACCTTTCATCTAGGATTTTCTTTAACTTTTTGATTCTCTAGCCTTCTTTCAAACATATGAAATTTTCCCACTTCATTAAGAGTTAATTTTGGTTTTTGTTGTCCTTCATTTGTTTTAGTTATGTCTGACTCTTTGTGACCCCATTTGAGTCAAATGGGATACTGATAAGATGCTGGAGTGTTTTGCCATTTTTTTCTCCAGCTCATTTTATAAATGAAGAAACTCAACCAATAAGGCTTAAGTGACTTGCTCAGTGTCACATATGTTGTCTGAGGCAGGGTTTGAACTCATGTCTTCTTGAGTCTAGGCCTAGTGCTCTATCCACTGAGCCAGGAAGCTGTCCCAGGGTCAAAGGACATGCATTAAAATAGTAACCTTAAGCAAGTCACCAAGTCTTCCTACCTGAACAAAGAGCAAGTCTAAGATTCATATGGAAAAAATAATTCTAGGACAACTATATTGGAAAAATTTGGATGTTGTGGACCTCTCTTTTTTTTTGCTCTTTGGAGAGCAGTTGGAGTTAAGTGACTTGAACAAGGTCACATGGCTAGTTTGTGTGTGTGTGGGTGTGTGTTAAATGTCTGAGGTCAGATTTGAACTCAGGTCCTCCTGATTCCAGGTGCTCTATTCACTGCACCACCTAGCCACCCCTGTGGACCTCTCTTTGAAAAATAGTTACTTAGCCTTACTTAGCTGTATGGTTTTGGGATCTTTCCTGTTTTTCTCTTTTATCTTTAAAGTGACATTGCATATGTATGGAGGTATTACCTTACTTAATAATTGTTAATATTTTTATCAATAGCAAGTATTCTACATAAATTCCAGGATGTATTTAATTATTTAATGTATTAAATATTATAATATTAATTATAATTTAATCCATAACATCCATCATCATAATCAATCTTTATGTCCTTAAGTCCCTGGTATTCTTCATGAAACTTCAATTGCATTCATCTATGAAATGAATGGTTTTAACTAGACCACGGAGGTTCTTCTTTGAGCTACATATATTTACCTATGTATCTGAAATTTACAGCTATTACCACAAATCTTGAATATAGTTTTTTTCTAACTTTTCTCATACAAAGACATTTAAGAGAAGAAATCATTAAATCTGAGTTAAAAAAAATCTTAAAGCCACATATATTTTCCTCTTCTAGTAATATCTACTATTCTTAAGTTGAAAAAAAGTCTAAGGACTTTCTTTTCTTTTCTTTTTTTTTAGCAACATCTGATTCTATTTAATTTTTTTCCCAGATGGATCAGCAGAAAAACATACAGAAGAGAACAGTTTTGGTCAACTGAAATAACAAGTATATGTATAATGTTTTGACACTTATGTCCTAGGAGAAGGAAAGAACTCTCTTGCTAATTAAAATGCATCTTCACCTCTAGTCCATCTGAGAAATGGCTTATTCTGCAGGACAAAAATACTACATGGTCAAATCCAATGATGAGTCAAGAGAAAATAGATGAGAATGCAGAGTTAATTTTCCTCTGATGTCTACAGGCTACCTAAAGCCTGGCCAGCTGAGAAATCTCCAATGAAACTCACTGGAATGACCATGAATGTATCTGCCTAGACTCTACTTTTATCCAGATAGGTAAGTCTTGATAATCTTCACATTATCAACAGGACGATCCTGGGCATTTGTCTCTACCACTCCCACTCAATTCGCCATTCCTAGGCCTTGAGACACATGGCCAAAAATGGTATGCTTCCCATTAAACCCCTGGATAGGGGCCAAGTTGACAAAGAAATGATTGTCATTGGTATCCTGTCCTGCACTGATCACTGCAAGAATTTCAGCCCCTGTGAAGTTCAATCTTCAAACTGTTTGCCATAGATAGATACACTACCTCTGCCTGTTCCTGTAGGATCATCAGCTTGGACCATGAAGTCTTTGATGATTCTATGAAGCTTGGGGCCATTGTAGTAACCATGTCAAGTCAACTCTGCAAAGTTCTTACAGATTTAGGGGGTGTGTTTCCAATACAGCTCCAGCACAATGGTCCCCATGTTGGTATCCAAAAAATGCTGGGGAGCTGCCAGGAATCTGGAGGCACCGCAGCCATGGTAAACCTCGCTTAACCTCAACTTCTGGCACAGGGTCTACGGGGGACTCACCACCAAAAAGGGGACTTTATCTTCTTTCCTCATTAACCTTCCTTCATTCTTCCCCCTAAATAAAGAAGATAAAATCCTTTATCTTCTTCTTAATTCTCAATATATGATCATGTCACCTTCTACTTTACTAAGAAGAATGAGGAGGGAGGTTAGGTGGCTCAGTGAAGAGAGCACTGGCCCTGACCCCCCCCCCTTCAAAAAGAAAAAAAAAGGAAAAAAAAGAATGAGATTATTTGCTAAAAAATTCATCCAAAATCCTTTTTCACTCTACTAGACCTCTCATATCTCCACTTGCTTTCTCTTTCTTCTCTCTAATTTCAGAGAACTAATGACATACAATAACCACTTACCTCTACTCTTAATTCATCCCTTTCCTCATCATCTATTCACTGGCCCATCCTTCGTAATCCCATCACTATTGAAATTTATAAAGTCAATGCCTCAATTATCTCTGAATTAATGGTATTTTCTCTATTTTCATCTTTGTTTTTTGGACATATCTGTAGTATTTGACAAGGTTGATCATCTCCTTATTCTGAATACTATAGGAAGATGACAGTCTAGACTCTTACCATAGTCATATTAAAGCTTTTACAGTTCCTTTGATGCTTTATCTACAGCTAACATCTTAAAAATGAATGTCCTCAAAGTTTTCATCCCTTGGATCTCTTTGGTTCTTTTTCTACCTTTTCTCCCTGGGTGATCTTCCCCATACTTGTGGCTTGTCATTTCCTCTATATAACTGGTTCTTTGATGGATATGCCCCACATTGTCTCAGAACCATATGTGTGTGTCTATCTATATCTATCTATCTAATCTCCAAATAGATATGAATAATAGTTCAAATTCAACATATCTTCCTTTTTTCCACTCCCTTCCCCTAACTTCTATTAATGACACCACAATCTTTCAAGTAGCCCAAAGTCATCAGTTTATAGTGTTTTCTATTTTCCCTCTTCTACATTCTTTCATCTCATAAGTGACCAAGTTATTTTACCTTCAAAAATCTCTTGCATTTACCTTGTCCATACAAAAACTACTATAGTTCAATTTCTCTTCCCATCTAGAATCTTGTGCTAGTCTTCTAATAGATTTTGTTTTCTTCAGTCTTTTCCCTTTCCTAAGGAAATTTTACACTTGTTGCTTATGAAATCTGCCTACTATACAACTCAAATATGCAACATATTTACTCAAAAAATGTCATTGTAAACCCAATAAAGTATAATCTCCAGTTTCTGACAATCTAGGACCTTTGACCCAAATCATTATTCTAGCCTTGTTTTCATCTGACTTTTTATATACCCTACATTCTAACCAAACTAGACTCTTCTTCCCCATAACCCCAATCTCCTTTTCTTATAAGATCCTCTCTTGCCCTGTGACTTTGATAGTGCTCTATCCTTCCCTGGAAAAGGGTGACAATGTCATTTCTTTTTCTGATTAAGTTCCTTCCTTCATAGACTAACACAGGTACTACATTTCATTAAAATCTTCCATTTTTTCTCTAGTTTAAAGTGATTTTGACATTTAAAAAAGTAAGCACATATCTCTTGCATTCCCCCTTATGTCATAATAATTTGTATATCTGTATCATCACACAATCTTTAAAAACCCTTGAAAACTGGATATCTATCCTACAGCATCCACAGAATTTAGTCCAGTAATGCATCTAAAGTATTTCTGCAGAATTGAATTAAAGGTTTGTATTAGCTCAATCGATTCCTAAATGGAATCTAGAACACATTAAATATAAACATATTAACTACACGCTGTTTGAGATCAGAGAGCTCTTATATACCCCACTGCAGTAGACACTTGGTATATTTAATGCCCTTGCTAAATAACACATGATTTTTATTCCTCTAAAGAATTGTTCAAAATATTATTGATTTTATCTTTTAAATAACCAAAATTCTTCAAAATCTTATTTTAGAAATTTCACACACATGTTAAAAACAATTCTGAGCTCTTCAGGAAAAGTAATAATATAAATTCACAGATAATAGTGCTATAAAAATAAGTGACCCCATAATAACAACAAAATGACATAAAAGTTAAATAAGTTTGATGCTCTTCATGAAACATGATTTATTTAGGTTATTTTAAAGGTTTCTGTAGTTAGGATAAATTGAACATAATTAAAATATGTTACCTTTTTAAAAAGTATCATTTACAGGATACAACTATGATACTACTGAGAGGTAGTTTTGAGAGTTATATGTTGTTTTGGAAAAATACTATTTATGTAAAATATCTTTAACAAGCTTTGCGTTTATCATTTTTTTCCCACAACAAATGTAATTTTGTTTCTAAAATATATGAAATCATAGCAATCAGAAGAGCTATGTCTGGTAATGAGTAAATTTTCTGAGATTCAGTTCCTATGGAAAAAGAAAAAGAAAAAAAATAATATTCTTAAAATAAATAGGAATTTATAGTCGGTTTTTTTTTTGGTCTTTTGGGAGGGGGGAAGGCAGGACAATTGTGGTTAAATGACTTGCCCAAGGTCACACGACTAGTAAGTGTTAAGTGTCTGACTATGAATTTGAACTCAGGTCCTCCTGACTCCAGAGCTGGTGCTCTATTCACTGCACCACCTAGCTGCCCCTATAGTGGTTACGTTAGCACCACAACTAATGTTTCATGTTGAACAAATTCAATTAAATAAATATTTATGGAATACCTATAACTGCTCATCCCTGAAACAGTTAAAAAGCACTACGCTGGACATTAGGGATAAAAAGGTAAAAAATGAAACTGTGCCTTGCTCAAACATCTTGTGCAATCTATTTGAGGGAAATGTCATGTATGCAGATAAGCAGGGACAACAGTTGGCATGTCACAAGGAAAATAAAAATCTAATGTGCTTGAGCAGAATTTGAGGATGAATGTTCATCTTGTATTAAATATTTTAGGAATGCTTTCAGGAAAATGTCTTTAGAAAAGTAATTTTGACTGAATGAATGTCACTTTTACAGTTAACTTTCCAATCAAGTTCATCCATGCAGTTCAATGAAAGTTAAATCCAAGTTGTTTATTTTTTACTTGCCAGGCTCAAATAAAGGCAGTGTTCAGAAAATTTAGTTAGCTCAGCAATACAGTTTAGATGAAAGAGATTTACAAGAAAAGAATATAGAGGCATATTAATAGTTACATGCTTGAAGGATTGTTCTGCCCTGTTTAAATAAGTGATCATAGTTATGTAGACAAGTAGCACTTAATTATACATGTAGAACAAATGTGATTTAAAATAGCAACAAAAATCACTTTGGACCTACTAGTATTTCCAAAGACCCATTATTTGAAAGTAAGAGTGTACAGGAAAGTATGCAATTATCAAAGGGTATTTTTTTCTCATAGTAGTAGAATGGCAGTCTACATTTTTTTAATGTCCAAAAATCAGCAGAAGTTCAAAGAGAGAAAAAAGGATATCAAGTCACTTCAAAAAAATTGGTTCACATTCCTATAATTTGTTCCTTAGAAAATGGAAAGTAGAAAGGCGCACTGTAAAATTCCTGAAATATTAAAGGTAAGGAATGATAAATTTTAAATCATTACCTTTAAAATTAAAAACTTTGGATATTCAATCAATCAAATAGCAAGTACCCATTAAGTATATACAAGGGGATTTGCTATTTGTTGAGCATCCAAGGATAAAAATAAAACAAGCCATGCCTACTGGTAAAAAAAAAAAAAAAGAAAAAATCAAACGATGCTTTCATTAAAAAAAATATATATATATAACAAAACACTTTTCTTCCTTACTTTCCCCAGAATCTCATGGAGCAAAAATCTAACTGAAGAATGAAATATGCAGGAGATATTTCTTTAAAAACAAACAAAAAGAAACACTTTTCTTCCACAGGTTAATGTAAATAAAAAGAAAGTTGGCAATCAGCAGCAAAATTCCCTTTCAACAGAAAAGACCTTGAAACTATATACATTCAAATCCTTAAGATTTTGCACATAATTTATCTCTATTATTGCAAATGTTAATAAATTAGAGACACACAGTGACTTTCTTTTCACAAATTCAACAAAATCTTGCAATTTTCCAGCATTTTGTTAGAACACTGTCTAAGCCTATGGGTCAATGTTTTAGAAGTTTCATCTAACTGAATGAGACATAATATATATCTTATTATATCTCTAAAAGAGTATAAAGCACTCTATCCTGTGGTAGGACAAGGTGGAGAAATGAAGTAGGATTATAGATTTGCAGCTGATTTAAGAAAGAACATAAGTGTGAGAATGATTCATGCTTCAGTAATAATCATGATAACGATAATAATAAAGAAATAACCTTACCTAGAAGTCAGGAAAACCTGTGTTCAAATCTCACCTCAAACATATACTGATTCTGTGTGACCTTAGACAAGTCATATAGCTTATCATTGCTATAGGTCAGTTCCTAAGATCAGGTTGCAGAACAATGCCAATTTGCATCAAAGCAAAGAGTTTCCTTATCAGCAGTTCCCTATACAGATGCAAGCATAGTTTCAGGGAAAAAAATTATTTGATAAATTACTATGTGTCAAAGAGAAATTTGGCCTTTTAGGTATCAGAGTTAGATAGAGGCAAATTAGGAAGGGAAAAAATGTAAAGGACCACTATCCTCAGACTTGCCTATATAACAATCTCATCAATGACTTAGATTAAAAGCAAAACAAAATAAAGTAAAGTATGCCTACCAATTTTTAGGTTACACAAACTGGGAGGAATAGTCCAAATGTTGTTACATGTCAGAGTTAGGCTTCACATTGATTAAGGCTTGAACACTGGTTCGAAACCAACAAAATGACATTCAGCTGTCATAAATTAATTAAAGATACCCCAACATTTATATTAAAAAGTCAATCATGGAACAACTAGGTGGCTGAGTGAATAGGGCACCGGCCCTGGAGTCAGGAAGACTTGAGTTCAAATCCAGCTTCAGAAACTTAACACTTATCAGCTGTGTGACCTTGGGCAAGTCACTTAACCCCAATTGCCCTGCCTTCCTTCTGCCAAAAAGACAAAAATGTCAATCATGTAAGAAAGAGATGAATAACCCCTAGACTTGTTATCAAGCATTTCTTTCTTTTTGTCTCTGAAAGGGCCTAGCCTATTGTGTTTTTCTTCTTGTTCAGTCATGTCCAACTCTTCACAAACTGATTTGGGGTTTTCTTGGAAAAAAAAATTAAAACCTGGAGTGGTTTAGCATTTCCTTCTCCTGCTCATTTTATAGATGAGGAAACTGAGGCAAACTTTCCCAAGTGACTTCCCCAGAGTCACAGAGCTAGTATCTGAGTCCAGATTTGAACTCAGGTTGTCCTAACTAGTATTTAGATAGGGCCTTATCCACTGACCCATGGAGTTGCCCTTGCTTATAAGACTAAATAATATTTGCTGAGTTGAATGAAGAGTGTATTGAGGATGCAGCATGTGGACACACATAATTATAATGAGTAACATGGGTCAAAAGAGATCAGAAAACATGTTCTAGATAAACTTGAGGGAGCAGAAAAGCTTCTCTTGGGGATTTTCATACAGAATATAAGCTGAGTCTTAAAGGAAGAGAATGAAAAAGGATTGCATTTGAGTTATGGATGAAAAGGAAATCAGGTAGCACTGATTGTTTTGACTTATTTTTAGTTTGATTATAGGATTAAATTTCCTTCATTAGGAAAAGCTAGCCCTAACAAGCAAAGTCAGACTAACATAGATGGTCTCTTAAGTCTAGGCTACCTATAAAGATTTAGTGAATAGATATATGGATAAGACTTTGTCATTCAGTAGCAGAAAATATAGGAAAATAAAATAATCATAAGATTATAAAGTTTTTGTTTAAAGGCTAATTTTCCCTTTCTGCAGAAAGGGGAGTGGAGTGTTGATCAAAGACTAGTAAAGGTGGGGGCTTACCAGAGGGTAAGTTTCCCTTTCTGTCAGTTAAAGGAAGATTACCCAGAGGTTAAGTTCCTCTTTCCTCTCTTTGTGGAAAAGCTCCCTTTTATTCATGAGCTACAGTTTAAGATGAGTAATGGGATCTTCTGAGGAAGATGGAGAGAGAGGTGACTGCTAACTGACTATTACCTCCTCTTTCACAGTATACTTTCTGGTTCAAAAGGCACTTTGTTGAAAACTATGTGACCACTTTGGTGCAAACTACAGGGCCATTTTTAATGATAAGTTGTTGAGTTGTGACATGGTGAATGCTATATTTTGATTTTCTGTTGTAAGCTGTAACACTGTGAATGCTGCATTTTGATTTTCTATGAATGTTTTGCTCTGATTTGTTACTGAATAAATAGAGAGCTCACTATACTGTGTGAAAAAGCTTGAAAGATATTCACAGCAGAAGTCCTCTGGAAAGCTGCTCATGTATGGCTTTACACAAGGATGCCATTTCTGCTCCCCTTGCCTTTCTGTTATAAAAAAATTAGCTTTGTTCCAGTTGTAAACATGGAACTACCCAACCATCCTGATTCAGGTCTGGCTTACAACATTCTCTGTGATGGAGAATGTAATAGGATCAATATTCTTATGAATTTTCAGTACTTTCTGTGATGAGGGAGTTGATGGGACAAGTATCTACATTTGACTCCTCCCCCTGCCCCCATCACTACAGGAATTAGGAAAAAGTTTAAAAAAACACAAAAAAAACTAGGACTTGATTGGCCTGAAGGAATGATAGGGTAGGACAAACCCCAAACTGTGCATCCCTTTTTATGCAGATTCCTGGCCTTCTAGACCTATGACTGTGTTGATGTGATTTCTTGATCACCTAAGAGCACAAAAAGGTCCAACCCACATGATGTCATGGTCCTTCCTAACTTGGTGGATGTCAGAAGATCACCTGAGTCCAGCACCCTCCGTTGTCAGTTATACTTGTTTACATATAGATATTCTGGCTAAGCAAATCTTTAACTTTTCAATGACCAGTGTTGTCTCCTTTTGTCCAAACAATGAACCCCCATTCATAGGGTACTAGAGTCAAGCTCACCCCTACCTTGGAATAATGTGAAGTAACTCATATAAATCAAATTAATACAATCATGGATGACTTTACAAACAGCCATTGAGAAACAAATGAAAGTACTTTCTAGGCAAAAATCACATACTATAGTATTTACTTAGACATGAGTATTAAATCAATGAGGTGTCCATATGTTGTAGCAATTCTTCACGTCCTCTTTTAATTGCACAATCCACTCTTCACTCAGTACTCATTAGGAATCAATACTGGAAAGTGTTTTCCCAACTACAGGGAACTTTGAAGAAGCAATCTGTGAAAAATTGCTTTCATAATGTTATTATGGGAATAGCTCAACATTAAATCAGTGATAGTCATAAAGTAAGGTATTTCATCTATTGAACTGCGTCTCTAAAGTAATACATGGTCTTACTAAAATTACTATTTTAATAAAATGAATTCACTCTGGAGATATAGTATTTGATTGTAAATTGACACTCTAAAACTTATGACTATTGAAATTTTAGATATGTTTTATATTTGGAAGTCACTATCAAAATTTTATGTCATAAAAAATATAAAATAGAACTTATTACTCAACAGGAAAAGTTAACATTCAATAAGACAATATAGGATGTAGGGCCAAAATGGCAGAGCAAAGGCAGGGAATTGCCTGAGATCTCCCCCAAACCCCTCCAAATACCTTTGAAAAATACAAATTTTGAAAAAAATTCTAGATCAGCAGAACCCACAAAAAGAGAGAGTGAAACAAATCTGCAGCCCAAGACAACTTGGAAGGGAAGGTCATCAGGAAACCTCTGTTTTACCAGGGTAAGAGAAGCAGAGACCTGCATAGGCCATGCAAGTACAGTCCCAGACCCAGCAAACCAGGAGCAGGCTTTGGGAGTCATTGAATCAGCAGTGGCAGTGACAGTGGCAGAGGCAGTGGCAGCAGCTGGTTCAAGAGTTCTCAGCCCATAGACAGTAAAAGGGTGGTACAACTGGTCAGAAGAAGATTACAGGGATCTTTTTGCTAGCACTCAGGCATTACTCTGTTGCTCTGCACATACTCAGATGTGGGTGGCAGTCCTGGGTGGGAGTCTTGGGGGGCAGTCCCAGGGTGAGGAGGAGAACTAGCATAGCAGAGCTTGCAGTCACAGTGTCGGGGGATGGGGATCTCCTCACAATTCCAGAGAAGGCAAGAGTGCTTGTGGTCAGTCACAGACAAAAACCAGGCCAGGAGAGAAACAGACACCTCTCCTTAGATTATACCACCTTGGAAGAACTGAAAACTTACAGGTCCCCAGAAGTATCTCTAAAAATAGCTGCACAAAACCCTTAAAGCTTGGGAGAGTGCCCCTTACACCCTGGAAGCAGAGCCCTACTTTAACAGAGAGTTAAAAGTCAAGTCAGTAGCTGGGAAAATGAGCAAACAATGGAAAAAAAACAACAACAAACAAAAAACTTCTGGCCATGGAAAGTTACTGTGGTGATAAGGGAGACCAAAAATGTGAATTGGTCTCATGCCATGGAAGAGCTCAAAAAGAATTCTGAAAGTCAAGTAAAAGACGTAGAGGAAACATTGGGAAAAGAAACAAGAATGATGCAAGAAAATAATGAAAAATGAGCCAACAGCATGGAAAAGGAGACACAACAAATATACTAAAGAAAATAACACCTTAAAAAACAAACTAAGTCAAATGGTAAAAGAGGTCCAAAAAGTCAATGAGAAGCATACCTTAAAAAGGAAAAGAGGTACAAAAGATCACTAAAGGAAATAGTCCCCTAAAAATTGGAATGGAGCAAATGGAAGCTACAGACTATGAGAAATCAAGAAACAATGAAATATTTCATTGGAAAAACAACTAACCTGGAAAATAGCACCAGGAGAGATAATTTTAAAGTTACTGGGCTACAAAGTCATGAAAAAAGTGCATAAACATCATGTTTCAACAAATCATAAAGGAAAATTGCCCCAATATTCTAGAACCAGAGGGTAAAAGAGTAATTGAAAGAATCCACCAATCACTTCCTTAAAGAGATCCCCAAATGAAGACTCCTAGGAATATTACAGCCAAATTCAAGACTTCGCAGGTTAAGGAGAAAATATTGCATGCAACCAGAAAGAAACAACTCAAGTATGGTGGAACCACAGTTAAGATAACACAAGATTTAGCAGCTTCTACATCAAAGGATCAGAGGACTTACATATGACAGTGCAGAGGTCAAAGGAGCAAGGATTATAACCAAGAATTACCCACACAGCAAAATTGAGTATCATCCTTCAGGGGAAATAAAATAGATATTCAATGAGTTAGAGGACTTTCAAACATTCTTGATGAAAAAAAAAGAGCTGAATAGAAAATTTGACTTTCAAAAACTCAAAGAGAAATGTAAAAAGGTAAAAAGGAAAGAGAAATCATAAGGGACTTAATAAGGTTAAATTGTTTACACTCCTACATGGGAAGATGATATTTGTAACTCATAAGACCTTTCTCATTATTAGGGTAGTTAGAAAGAGTATAGAAGGCACAGGTGAGATAAATATAAAGGGAAGTTATTGAAAAAATAAAATTAAGGGGTGAAGGGGAATGTAGAGGAAGAAAGAGAAAAGGTGAGGTAGAATGGGGTAAATTATCTCACATAAAAGAGGCAAGAAAGTTTTTATAGTGGAGAGGAAGAGGGGGAAGCAAGAGAGAATATAGTAAATCATAATCTTTTCATTATTGGCTCAGAGGGAATAACATGCACACTAACTTGGGTATAGAAATCCATCATACCCAACAGGAAAGTAGGAGAAGAAGGAGATAAAAGAAAGGGGGGGGGTGATATGAAGGAGGGCAAATTGGGGAAGGGAGTAGTCAGAAGCAAAACACTTTCAGCAGAGACAGGGTAAAAGGAGAGAAAGAACAGAATAAACAGGGTGGGGAGGATAGGATGGAGGGAAATACAGTTAGCAATAGTAAATGTGAAAAAAAATTCTGAAGCAAGTTTCTCTGATAATGTCTCCTTACTCAAACATATAGAGATTGAATCAAATTTCTAAAAATAAGAGCCATTCCCCAATTGACAAATAATGAAAAGATTTGGTCAGTTTTCAGATGAAGTAATCAAGGCTATCTGTAGTCATGAAAAAAATACTCTAATTCATTATTGAGTGGAGAAATTCAAATTAAAACAACTCTGAGGTGTTACCTCATACCTATTGGATTGTCTAATCGGACAGAAAAGGTAAATGACAAAAGTTGGAGGGGATGTGGGAAAAATGAAATCTTAATGCATTGTTGGTGGAGTTGTGAACTGAATCAACCATTCTGTAGAGCAATTTGGAACTATGTCTACAGGGATATAAAACCTACTAGGTCTGTATCCCAAAAGAGAAATAACAAAAAGGAAAAGAACTTACATATACAAAAATATAGATAGAAGCTCATTTCTGGTGGCAAATAATTAGAAATTGAAGGGATACCCATAAATTGGGGAATGACTGAACAAGTCGTGGTATGTGATTATAATTGAATATTATTGTACTCTAAGAAATGAGGAACAGTATGCTCTCAGGAAAAACCTGGGAAGACTTGCACAGGCTGAGACAAAGTGAACTGTGCTGCATATAAAGTAACAGCAATAATGTAAGATGATCAGCTGCGAATGACTTCTCTATTCTTAGCAAAAAATGATAAGACAACACTGAAGGGCTTATGATGAAAAATGCTATCCATCCCCAGAGAAAGAATTGATATGGTTTCTGAATAAAGACTGAAGCATACATTTTTTAAACTTTATTTTTCGTCTGTATTTATTTTCACATGACTATTATGTATGTGATTTACATGACCACACATGTACAATCTATATCAAATGCTAGCCTTCTTAATGTTTAATGCTGAAATGCTTGCAGGGAGGGAAGAAGGGATAGAATTTTGAACTCAAAGCTTTAGAAAGAAATGTTAAAATTTTTTTTACATGTAACTGAGAAAAATAAAAATAAAACAAAAGGGATAATATAATGAAGTAATATTTAGCAATTCATTAGAAGTAGATTTGCTTCTGGATTCAAAAATACTTGATAATTTGCATAAGGAATTTAAAAAATATATATTCGGCAATAAAATTTCATTAAATTTTTATTTTTTCCTCTTTGAATAAAATGTTTTCAGCTGAAAAAAAGTACTGATGTATATCAAATACAATTATTATTTTTTAATGAAAAGAATATGGTATGTTGCCAAATATATAGAATTGTTGACAAAAACATGAAGGGAGACAGTTGTTTTCTAAAACATTTAAAAGGAGCACCCAACAAATATTGGCTTGTAGTTCATTATTGCTTGACATTTAGAAGTTGTGGGGATTTCTGTGAATTATAAGCACATATATATGAATATATTTGTCTATAATTTTATCTTCTCACTGGAAATCTGAGTCAGATTAGTTCATTAGAAAGTTGTTAGATTTACACTGGATAAGTTTCCTCCTATAGAACTCAAGCATAGGGTTGTTTTTTTTTTTCAATTGTAGGTGTATCACCTTAAAGAAAAAGTAATATATAGCTAAGCAAATCCAAAGTTACAAAACCAATAAACCGGAAAAATGATGATCTATTTTATAGATTTTGCATGTTACAAATCAATGTTGAACAAGGTTCCTTGATTAATAAGTTCCCTCGATTTATTAAATATTCATGAAGTATGTGACAGAGGTGCATTACTAACAGAGAAACTTAAAATCTGGCATCACTGCCAGATGAAGATCAATCAGAAATGAAGATCATATAACTATGTCACTGACAAATTGATCCAATTTAGAGAGAAATATCAATTTAAAGATATATAGAGGAAGAATAAATTAATGGATAGATCACTGGCCTTATCATCAGGACAAACTGGGTTCAAATCTTATCTCAGATATTTACTAGCTGAGCAAGTTAGTTAATAACTCTCAACCTTAAGTTTCCTCATGAGGGAATTGGAATCAATGGCTTTAAGTTCTTTCTAGCTTTAAATTTAAGCTCTTATAAACTATTACACATTAGTGGTATAGTTTATGCACTATTTATCAAAAGACAGGTACTTATTTGAGCATTTTTTTCCTATTTTTCCTTTTAAATTGTGCTTGTGTGTTTAAATTGATCAAAGTCTAGTAGATTCCCACTGCTTGTGTACTTAATTTCTGTGATTAGAAAAAACACTGGGATTGAAAAAATGTGTAATAGGTAATGATATATTCCTTTGAAATTTCAACTTGCAATCCTGAATAGAATTTCATATTGTAAATAAAGTAAATTTTTAAAGCAAATGACTATAGGATATTATTAATTAATTGATACTTTAATTTTAATAACTTATTCTTTAATGAAATACACTTGAACATTATTTGTATATTTTGATCAACTATAATATTTTTACTAGAAGTCCAAAAGTTTCCTGTGGCATTTTCATATTCATTTTAAATAAAATTCATCTATAATATATCCACATATATTCATAATGTTACAATGACATTTACTTAGTTGAACAGAACTTATAAGTATTATTTGGACAGTACACATAATTTCCATCCTTATTTCCTTTTAGACCCATTCCAATTTCTTTTAGCCTGTGAGAATATTCCAGATTTATAGGGACTTCTAAAAACTACACTCATAAAATAGACAATGTGTAGCAATTATTTCCAATGGTATATTACACTCCTAGAATAGATAACCTTACTAATTATTTTAATGACATATTATAAGACATAATATATGTATATTTTAGTTATGTCTATGAAAACTTTGCATCAAGAAGACATAGACAAATAAATTGCCATCAAACTTTTACCTGACCACACTCAGAAAACCAAGAAATGAACCTCTCTTACATTAGTTAATCAGGTTTTTAGGCAATAAAAATAGGTCTGTGGTTCTTCCCACATTTGAACCCCTTCTAGAATGGTAAGACACAGTATCATCCACACATCAGTGAAGGATCAGAATAGGACTTCAGTAAAATCAGTGATCCTGATTAAATTATATTTGAATCTAATCTATGATATTTTTTACTCTCTTGTGAACATTCTTTTTGTTACCTTAATTAAAAAAAAATTATCCCGGAGGCTCTCTCAAGGTAACAAATTAGATAACTTACCTTCTCAAAGTAGTATGTAATATCATCTGATAACAAAAGGCAGAACTTTGGACCAAATAATGAAAATAATTTTGTTTAACAAAGAAAAAGAAGTCATAGTTGAGGATGGAAGTAAAACATTGAATTCAGATGAAAGGAGCTGATTTATAATTCACTATATATTTCTAAGGGCAATGGAGGAATGTGAGTTTGAGTGTATTTGTAATGCATTAAGGAGAACCAGAGTAAGACCATCAAAGTCAAAAGAATGGGTTGTTTAAATGGCAAAAGTGAGGAATAACTAATAGATGGCCCATATGCTCCACTGGTATGCTTTTGCTGTCAATAAGGAATACCTCCCAGAAACATGGGAATATCAATTATGGGGAACATATGAGAAAATATGAAGAGGGATTAGCACAATTCCAGGTACATAATGGACACTTAACAAACATTCATTTAATTGAAATGAAGAGGAGTCTTACCAGATAGACAAATATGGAAGAGTCACAATCTGAATTATTGGAAGGAAAACCCACCCAATCCTGTGTAGATGAATATGCTGATTACATATTTAGCTGAAGAAATGCCCTAGTGCCATCTCTTTTCCTACCTAGTATTATCAGTTATCTTGCTTTCCCTTCTGTATTTACCAAACCAATAGTATTAAAGGGCTGAAAAACTTCCCTCCACCATCGTTTATCTCTTCTTTCCAATATAAAGGGAGTAAAATCATATTTTGTGTCTTTTACAAGTTGTATAGGTTTTTGGATAAGATGCTGGAACTGTAGTTAGTTAAGATGTCAGTTCAAATTCTACCTCATATATTTACTAATTTGTTTCTTAGCAGTAGTCATGAAACATTTTGGTATATGTCCTTCTAGTTCTAAGAAAATATTATTTCAGTGTGGAATAGGAAAAAAAAAAGATTTGCTTTCAAATGACCTGGGGCCCAATTTTGTCAGAAAGTGTGATTGTTGGCAAATTGTTTAAATACTTTTAAGTCTTGGTTTCTTATCTGTTAAATAAGGAAGAGATTCATACTTTCTGCCTGACAAGAGTTATTGAAAGGAAGGCACTTTAAGCTATTACTGTTACTTTGATAAACTGACCAGTAATTTGGCTAATATATTATATTGGTTGATGATGTAATAAGAAAGATATGAAACTTTGGTGGGTTTCTCTTCATTTAAGAATCACTTTCCAAAAGAAGCAAAAGAGAAAGTGGATACTCTAAAAAATATTCTATGGTTAATGTGAATTAAATTCACAATCAACACTTGGTCCTACCTTGCTTATAATACAACAAAACTGCCATAAGGCACAGAATCCACAATTTCCATGAATTCATAGTGGCTACTTCATAGAGTAGAAAGAAGAAACATAATAATCACTAAAAAACAGATAAAACAGGTGTGGATTTACTTCAAAAGTTTAAACCACAAACATCTTGCATTTCTAAAGCCACCTAAGAGTAAAGAAAAACTTTAAATTGTATCATTCAACCCAAATCATTAGAATATTGTGTTTCAAAAGTTAGCATTTTATTATGCATCTTCGATAAATTTTCTGACCCCCAGGTATAATTTGTTTTCATATAGTGATGATTTTAGGGAAGTATAAATCTACTGTTCACAAAACAGAAACATAATCACTGAGATAAAAAGATAATTTGATTTGTTCAGATACTTGTAGAAAAAAATTACAATGTTTCTTTATCTTCTAGTGATTTTGGTCAAGAGGTGGGGATACATTCTGGATGTGAAGACTTAAGAATTTAGAAATCTTCATGCTTCAGCATGGTAAGAGGATTACTGAGGAGGGGCTGAAGGACATCCATCTGAGAAGGGAATGATAAAGGTCAGATGTGTTTAAGGGAAGATATATAATAACCAGTAAGAACCCTGTATTTGGAATCAGAAGACATGAATTTGAATTCTGACTTTACCTCATAATACCTATGTGATCTTAGGTCTAAGTTAATTAATTTCTTTCTTTTTTGGTTTCTTTATATGAGTTAAAACCTGACCTCATATACTTAACTAGCTGTATAACCCCAGGCAAGTCACTTAATGTTTATTTGTCTCAGTTCCCTGTAAAAAAAAAGCATTACCAGTAAAGTGGTAATAATAATTGCTCCTATCATCAGGGATGTTAGACTGATAGAAGGAGATAGTATTTGCTAAGCAATTTGCAAAACTTTAAAGCTCTATATAAATGTTAGCTATTGAACTGGTTGTTTCTGAATACTGTCTGAAGAATAATTTTTAAAATTTCTTTATTTTTCTTAAGGGTTTTTTTGGTCTATATTTTCTTTCATAACATAACTATTATGGAAATGTTTTGCATGACTACACTTTTAATAACATGTTTCAAATTGCTTGCCTTCTCAATGGTGGGTGAGGGGGAGTGTGGAAGGAGGAATGGAGAGAATTTGGAACTCAGAGTTTTAAAAACAATTATTTAAAAGTATTTTTACATATAACTGGGGAAAATAAAATACTAAACAACAACAAAAAGTAAATGTTAGCTATTAATAATAACAACCATAGGGCAGCTAGGTGGTGCAGTGAGTAAAGCGCTGGCCCCAGAGTCAGGAGGACCCAAGTTTGGTTCCGGCCTCAGACACTTAACACCCACCCAAAAAAACTATCCATGTAACCTTGGGCAAGTTACTTAACCCCATTTGCCCTCCAAAAAACAAAAATAATAATAACAACCATAATTATTATCAATAAAATAAGGCAGTAGGACTGGATGATCTCTAAGCCCCTTCTCAGTTGTAAATCTATGGCTCTATGATACTAGTCAATTTTAATTTTCTAGGCACTTGTAGAAGACGTTTTAGGAAGTAAACTTCTAAAATAGTTTTAACAATGCCAATTTGCTACATAAAATTAAAAGCACTTAAGAGGACTTATTCTAAAAAGACATTTCTAATATGCTAATAGTTAAATCTAAATAAAATTATAATACCACATATTAAAAGTAGTAAATAAAATGAATGTGTACAAATGCCTAGACTGATTTTTTTAGAAAAGTGAGAATTTTCATTTTCATAGTATTTTTAACATTTGTAGCTCTTACAAACATTTCATTAATCCTCATATTACATGTTTTAGTGTTATTATAATTTTGAGGACATCCCCCCTTTTTATAGATGGTATTCAGTTTGAAGATGTATAAATAATTGATGTGACAGAAGCGCTAAAGTATGAGTTAGCCTACTGAGGATTTTTTTTTCAGTAATAATTTCCTATTACCCTAGTTTTTAGTTGTTTTAATAATACTAGTGTTTACTAAATATTAAATCATTTTTGATGGATTAATAACATGTGTTCATTTATTCCTATTATTAATCTATGTGTAGCAGAGATGCTATATAACAAATGGCATCACTGATCACTCCTCCCAGTCCTGTAATGGATCATCAGCATGGGAACCATGTCAGATATAACTTTCCACTAAATCAAGTGAATGACTTTATAGTCTTCAACTGAGCGTGGTTGTGGATACATGTAATCTGAACTACTGGAGAGGATCTCTTGGATTTGGAAGCTTTGAGCTGGAGTGGACTAAGCTGACCATATCTCTGGCATCAATATGGTGAGGCTTGGTGAGCATCAGGATTACCAGGTTCCTGAGGAAGGATGAACCAGTTCTGAGCAGACACAGAGCAGGTCAAAATTCCCATACCAATAGTAGTGAGTTTGAGATAATAAGTAGTTCCTATACTTCAAGCCTAAGCAAGATGGGGAGACAGAATTACGAACAAAGAAACAAACAAATCAAGGGATTAATGAGTATTTTTATATGAACTTATAGAAAGAGTTAGGTCCTGCTCTCAGTTTTCATTCTATAATAAGATACAACCTAAGCATAATGTAATCTACCATTTGGATCTGCAACAAAAGACTTAGTCAAGGAGCAAAGGGAAATAGGTGGAGCTGACAAGAGGTGTTCAGTAATCTCCCTAGCATTCCTTAAAATCCAAGCAGATTTAGGATCTGACCTGAACACAGATCACCCAATGATCTTGACCTCCATCTGGTGCTCTTATGGGAAGGAGTGGCAACAAGAAACTGGAGAAGTATGCAGAAGAGGAAGAAAACTGATGCTACTGTAAGTCAGAGAAATGAGTGAGAGGACATAGAAAGAAGATGGTAGAGGTCACAGGCATATATAGGGAATCCTGAATCTAGAAGTGAGGAAAATGCAAGAATTCATTGTTCTGGACAGAATGAACAACTATTTTTTTTCCTGAATACAACATTCTGTCTCTCATATCCATGCATTTATAGATATGGGATTTTCATGTATTTTCTTTCTCAACAGATAAAAATATCTGGGAGTCAAGATGGTGGAGTAAACAGCAAACTGCTGTCATTTTCCCTTATTTACTTCTGAAAAAATTAGAAAATAGCACCCTAGGAAAGAATCCTGAAGAGCAGAGACAGCAGAAAGATGGAGTGGGACAGTCTTTTAGCCCTGGAAACTTGGAAGAACAACAACAAAGGTCTGTCTCTTTGGGATAAAAGGGGAACACATTCCAGTCAAGCATCCAAGCAAGCCAGCAATAATCCCCACCTTGACTGAAGAGAAGCATAAAAAGGTAAACAGGAAAGAAAAAAAAACATTATTCAATAATGTTAAAGTTTTTACATCCCTACATAGGAAGATGAGGCATGTAACTCTTGAGAGCTGTATCTTTATTATGACATTTAGAAGAGGTATACATAGAGGATGTGGCTATAAGTTGAATTTGATGTGATGATAAAAAAAATAATTAAGGGGTTAAAAAACGAGTACTGGGAGAAGAGGAAATGAGGAGGCAGAAAAGGGTAAATTACATCACATGAAGAGGCACAAAGACCTATCACAGTAAAAGAAATGAAGGGGTAAACATTGTTTGAACCTTATTCACATTGGATTTGACTCAAAAAAGGAATAACATGCACAACCAGTTGGGCATAGAAATCTATGTTACCTTATAGGAAGCAGGAAGGGAAATGGGACATAAAAGGAATGTGGGTAGATTGAAGGGAAGAAAAAAGTAGTAGGGCAAAAGGGAAAGAAAAGGGAGAAGGGCTATGATAGAAGGGAGGGCATATTGAAGGAGGCAGGTAAGAAACAAAACACTAGTGAAGAGGAAAAGGAGAGAGAAAAAGATAAATGGCAGGGGAATAGAATAAAAAAAAGACACAGTTAGTAATCATAATTGTGAATGTGAATGGGATGAACTCTCCCATAAAATGGAAGCTGATAACAGAGTGGATTAAAAACCATAATCCTACCACATGTTGTTTACAAGAAACACATTTGAAGCAGAGAGATATACACAGAGTAAATGTAAAAGGCTAGCACAGAATATATTATACTTCAGCAGAAGGGAAAAAAAAGCAGGGATAGCGATCCTGATCTGACAAAGCAAAAGAAAAAAAAGAGATCTAATTAAAAGAGACAAGGAGGGAAATTACATCCTGCTAAAAGGTACCACAGATTTTGAAGTTATATCAATATAAACATACATGTATCAAGTGGTATAGCATCTAGATTTTAGAGAAGTTATTTATAGGAAGAAATAGACAGCAAAATTATGCTAGTGGGGGACTTCAACATCCCCCTTTCAGAAATTGATAATCTAACCTCAAAATAAACAAGAAAGAAGTTAAGGGAGTGAATAGAATTTTAGAAAAGATAGATATGGTAGCCCTCTGGAGGAAACTGAATAGGAACAGAAAGGAAAAAACCTTTATCTTGGCAGTACATGGTAACTATACAAAAACTGACCATATACTAATCCAGGGGTGGGGAACCTGCAGCCTTGAAGCCACATGTGGCCCTCTGGATCCTCAAGTGTGGCCCTTTGAATCCAAACTTGATGGAACAAATACCCTTAATAGAAAGATTTTTGTTAAATTTGAAATCAGTTAAAAGTCTGCACCCAAGGACCTAGAAGGCCACATGTGGCATTAAGACCACAGGTTCCTGTACAATGGCAAAAAAAAAACCTAAAAATCAAATGCAGAAAGGCAGAAGTATTAAATACATCCTTTTCAGATCACAAAACAATAAAAATTACATGTAATAAAGAGCAATGGAAAGACAGATTAAAGGTCAAACACCAAGCCATAGAAATAATCAATAGCTTTATCCAAGAGAATGACAATAAAGAAATAGCATACCAAAACTTATGGGACACAGGAAAAGCATTTCTTAGGGGAAATTTAACATCTCTCAATGCATGAATAAAATGGAGAAAGAGGAAATAAATAAATTTGACATGCAACTAAAAAAAAGCTAGAAAAGGAACAAATTTTAAATCCCCAATTAAATACCAAATTAGAAATTATGAATTATGAAAAAAAACAACAGAAACAAAATAGATAATATTAGGCTAATTGGATTTAAAGAAAGAAGGAAGAAAAGCAAATTACTAGAATCAAAAATGAAAAGGTTGAATTCACCATCAGTAAAGAGGAAATTAAGTAATTAGGAGCTATTTTGTCCAAATGTATGCCAATAAATCTGACCATCTAAATTAAGTGGATGAATATTTACAAAAACATTAATTGCACAGATTTACAGAAGGGGAAATAAAATACTTAAATAACCCCATCTCAGAAACAGAAATTGAATAAGCCATCAATGAACTCTCTTTAAAAAAAAAAACTACCAGGGGCAGATAGATTTATAAGTGAATTCTACCAAAAATTTAAAGAGCAATTAATCCCAGTATTATATAAACTATTTGGAAAAAAAGGTAAAGAAAGACTGCTACCAAATTCTTTTAATGATACAAATACGGTGCATATGCCTAAACTAGAAAGGGGCAAAACAGAGAAAGAAAATTATAGACCATTTTCCCTAATGAATATAGATGAAAAAAATTTAAAAAATATATTAACAAAGAGATTAAAGGAGTTTATCATGAGGATAATACACTATGACCAGGTGTGTTTTATACCCACAATGCAGAGCTGGTTCTATATTAGGAAAATTATCAGCATAATATGACTATATCAATTTTAAAATTAACAGAAATCATATAATTATCTCAATAGATGTAGAGAAAGCTTTTGACAAAATACAGCACCTATTCCTATTAAAAACACTAGAGAGCATAGGAATAAATGGAGTTTTTCTTAAAATGATAAATAGCATTTCTCTAAAGTCATCAGTAAGCTTTATATGTAATGAGGATAAGCTAGAAGCATTTCCCATAAGATCAGGGGTGAATCAAGGATGTTCATTATCACCAGCTATTCAATATTGTACTAGAAATTTAAGCATTAGCAATAAGAGAAGAAAAAGAAATTGAAAGAATTATAATAGACAATGAAGAAGCAAAGCTATCACTCTCTGAAAATGATAACATAGTACACTTAGAGAATTCTAGAGAATCAAGTAAAAAACTACTTGAAATAATTAACTTAGCAAATTTACAGGATATAAAATAAATCCACATAAATCATTAGCATTTCTACATTTTATCAAAAAAGCCCAGCATCAAGAGAAAAAAGGAGAAATTCCATTTAAAGTAACTCTAGCAATATAAAAACTATGACAAACCTAGGAACTATATGAACACAATTACAAACCCATTTCATACAAATAAAGACAGATCTAAATAACTGGAAAAAATATAAATTTCTCATGGGTACGCACAATTAATATAATTAAAGTGACAATTACATCTAAATTAACTTATTATTCAATGCAATACCTATCAAATTAACACAAAATACTTCATAGAGCTAGAAAAAATAATAACAAAATTCATCTGGAAGAAACAAAGTTCCAAAATATTAAGAGAATTAATAAAAAGAAATGCAAGGGAAGGTAGCTTAGCTGTAGCAAATCTAAAATTCAGCAATCATCAAAACTACTTGGTACTGACTAAGAAATAGAGTGGTAGATCAGTGGAATAGGTTAGGTACACAAGGCACCATAGTCAATGACTATAGCGATCAATCTACTTTTTGATAAATCAAAAGACTCCAGCTTCAAAGGTAAGAATTCACTATTCGACAAAAATTGCTGGGAAAACTGGAAAATAATATGGCAGAAACTAGGTGTAGACTCATACTGTATACTAAACTTCAAGATGGGTACACAGAATTTAGACATAAAGGGTGATAACTATAAGCAAGTAAGGAAAGCAAGGAATAATTTACCCGTCATAACTATGAACAAGGGAAAAATTTGTAACCAAAGAAAAGATAGAGAACATTATGCCAAGATTTGAAGAGAAGCATCAAGCTGGGAAACAATATTTACAATCAGTGCCTCTGATAAAGGCCTATTTTTCCTACAATATAGAGAACTGAGTCAAATCTATAAGGAGACAAAATTGATAAATGGTCAAAGGATATGAACAGGCACTTCTCAGGTGAAAAAAATTAAACTATCTATAATCATATTTAAAATTCTCTAAACCACTATTGATTAGAGAAATGCAAATTACAAAAATTCTGAGGTACTACATCAGACCTATCAGATTGCCTAACATGACAAAAGAGGAAAAGATAAATTTGGAGCTTTGCAAACAGTGGAACACTAATGAATTGTTGTTGGAGTTGTGAACTGATCCAAACATTCTGGAAAACAATTTGGAACAATGCTCACTGAACTATAAAATTGTGCATTCCCTTTGATCCTGCAATCCCACTACTAGGTCTATATCCCAAAAAGATCATGAAAAAGAGGAAAGGACCCACATATACAAAAATATTTATGGTTGGTCTTTTTGTGGTGACCAAGAATTGGAAATTGAGGGGAAGCCATCAGTTGGGGAATGCTTGAACAAGTCGTACTTTACGAATATAATGGAATACTATTGCTCCATAAGAAATGATGAGTAAGCAGATTTCAGAAAAACTTACATGGACTGATGTGGAATGAAATGAGCAGAACCAGGAGAACATTGTACACAGTAACAGCAACATTGTGTGATGGCCAACTTTGATAGACTTAGCTATTGTAAGCAATGCAATGATTTAAGAAAATCCCAAAGGACCCATAATGGAAAACGCCATCCACATTCAGAGAAAGGACAAAAGAGTCTGAATGCTCAAAGCATACTATTTTATCTCTTTTTTCTTTCTTGTGGTTTTCCTTTTTATTCTGATTTTTTTTTCACAACATGACTAATGTGGAAATATGTTTAATATTATTATACATGTAAAGCCTATATTAGATTGCATGTCACATTGAGGGATGGGGGTAAGAGAGTGAGGGGGAAAAATTTAGAACTCAAAAAGTGGCTGCTGAAAACTAAAAATAAATAAATAAATATTTTTTAAAAAGATAAGCATAGATACCACACATCCATACTTATTTATCCATGTACATATTCTGAGTAGGTGGAGCAATAGAAAGAGTGTTAGATTTTGAGTCAAAACAATATGAGATTGAATTCTCTCTCACTTATTAGCTCTGTGGCCCTAGGCCAGTGACTTAACATCTTGGTTTCAATTTTCTCTCCTATAAAATGGTAACCTCACAGGGTTACTGTGAACACCAAATGAAATAACACATGTAAAGCACTTTGACAACCTCAAAGACCATAAATGATGGCTTTTATGCTCCGTCTCCCTTAACAGAGTGTAAGAACCCTAAGGACAGGGCCTAATTTTTATTATTTTTGCATTTGCATCATAGGCATTGTCTCACATATATTAAATAGCTAATTATTTGTTCCTGGAATTAAACTGAATTTTTATCTATATGTGGACTTATTGTATCAAATGCTTCCAACAATTTAACCACAGCCAAATCTTTTAAAATATATTTTTTTAATATGTTTAGTAGAAGGACTGTACAATGTGTGTGAAATTACCCACTGGACTTACCCCCAGTATTTCTCTCCCTTTCCTTTTTTCTGCTCTTTTTATTCCTTTAAACTTTAATTATTTGAATATTCTGAATACAAAATTAGATATCTTCAGAGAATTAAATCATAACTCAATTTGGCTTTGTAATAAATTATTTTGCAGAGCCAGAAATTTTAAAGAAATTCAAATTCTTTCTGACATAAGCTTATATAGCAGCCTAATGTTATAATTTTTTTAACCCAAAAAAATATAATGAAGGCAAAATCCTTTTCTCTTTAAGTTCCATTAAAAGAACAAATTCAAAGAAGCTTTGGAAGGAAATCAAGAGAAAGTAAAATGGGGATAAGATTTTCAGCTTTTTAGCAATCTTGAGTCACTTCACAGCACTAAATTGTAACTGGCACTGACAAAAAACAGCTACAAGGAAATCCACAGTACCTTCGTGCTCTAACCAATGAGAGATGCAGTAGGAAAGAAAAATTCAATTTGTTAAACACATCAACATTTCAATGCAGAAACTGGAACAGTTTTCAGTATATGAAGATAAACATAGTACAAATAGAAAAGAACTGTGGGCAAGAACAACTCATGCTGTCCTATTTTACTCTGTTTTCCATGGGGGACTAAAAAGAATTCATCCCTGAAGCTTGCTTTCAGTTTGGACAGACTGGAAGCCTGAAAGTAAATAAATGTAGCATAATTAAGAACAAAACAAAAATGTTCCAGTAAGATGGTAAAAATAATGTTCAATCCATAAAATTGAAATAACCTCAGTAATGAAAATGCCCTCCATGACCAGTTATAATTCTGAAACTTACATTTAATTACCCCTTAATGAAATCCATTTATGAATCAACAACAGCTCTGTTGATCCTAGACTTTGGGCCAGAATGCTGAATCATTTAAAAAGCCAATGAATAAAAGGTCTCTGAGTGTAGAATTTAAATGGCTTGGGTGTGGGGGAAAATGGATCACCATTGTTAGTAGTTAAATGATTAAATAACAGTAACAGATTATGTCTTTACAATGCTTTGTACTTTACAAATCACTTTCCTTGCTACTAACCAGTGAGATATGTATTATAGTGTTTTGCAAATGTCTGATAAATGTTTGTTTCTCTCCCTCCTTCCAAATAGGAAGGTAACAGATTTTCACCTGAGTAGGAAACTGAGGTTCCAAGAATTTATGACTTGACCAAGGCCACATAGCTAATAAGTGTTGGAAGAAGGAATCTAACCTAGGTTAGAAATAATAATTCTCTTATAAAATATTCAAACAAAACTGATCTAATTTTTTTCTTAGCAATGGTATTATTATTATTTTCTATTTGTATCTCCAGGATCTAGCTTAGCATATTTGATATGGTAGGAATTTAATAAAAATAAATGTGTTATAATGTTGAACTAAACCTTTTCCTGATCCTTCCTTTTTTTTTTTTGGAGGGCAATTGGGGTTAAGTGACTTGCCCAAAGTCACACAGCTAGTAAGTGTGTCAAGTGTCTGAGGCCGGATTTGAACTCAGATTCTCCTGACCTCCTGACTCCAAGGCCAGCACTTTATTCACTGCACCACCTAGCCACCCCTCCTGATCCTTCTTAATGTCAGTGCATTCCAAGTATAAATTATCCCCAATTTATCTTACATCTCTCGTCTGTAAATATTTGCATGCATGTTGACTCCACAATTACATTTGAGTTACTTGAAATCAGGGACTTGTTATTTTTTTTTGTTTTGTTTACACTTCTTTGTGCCCCTAGAACTTAGTCGAATGCCTACTATATAGGATGCATTTCATAAATGCTTATTAACTTACTGAATCTTGATATCAGACTATAGAGATCAATAATTTAAATGTTCATAAATGATAATTTATGAAATAAAAATCAATAATCTGAAAGATGACCTATACTATTAATCACAGGAGACCAACACTTTACTGTGGAAAAGGTTGTCTCACCAGGCCCCAAATAATTGCAAGCATAATTATGCAAAGAATTACAGCCCTATGTGCTGGTCCCCTTGATTTATACTGTTTATACACCCATGATCTCATGTAAAGAAAGAAATCACAGATGTGACTGTTGAACAACTATTGGTGATTTATTTTTTAAATTATGGAGATAGAAAAATTTACTTCAGTAAATGTTCCAGTTTCCAAGAGAGACCAGGGATACTTCAAAGTATAAGATTGTGAACTTGGTTTTCATTCCTGGCAAAATTGTAGAGTACATTGTTATAAGCATAGTTTCTGACAAGTTAGAAAGCAAAACAATAATTAATATGTACTACATATGAACAAGATCAAGACCAAGAGAAGATCACCATTCATTTTCTTTTTTGACAAACTGATATATATATATATATATAATGTATAGATATGTATACATGATATTTTATATATATTGTATATCTTTATGTATAAATATATAAATACATATAAAAAGGTTTTATATTTTCAGATTAAAATAAACAAAAAAAAAACCATTCTCACAGCATCCTTATGGACAAAATGGAGCTAGGAGGACCTTAAAGGGCATTGAGGTCAATATTGTCATCTTACAGAGAAGGAAATTGAGACATATTTCTTCTCCTCTCACTTTTTTTTCCAATTTTCTTTGCCCAGGCTCCTCGCTTCATCACTAAATAGAAAATTTCCCTTCCAAAGTGGCCAGTGACACAATTGTTAAATCTGATGATCTTTTTTTCAATTACCATCTTTTAAAATAATTCTTTATAGCATTTGATACTTTTGACCAAACTCTCTTCCTTTATACTTCTCCTTAGTGGGCTTCATTATATCCTGATTCTCCTGTTTATCTGAACAATTAGCCTATGTCTCCTATTCTGAATTTTCAAGTCTTCCACAACTGTCATTTTACCCCAAGTTTCTGCCCTGAGAGTAAATGAGATTACCAAAGGAGAAAGGGTAGAAAGAGAAGAGAACTGAGAATATAACCTTAAATAACACTGAGATTAAAGGGGTCAAGGATAATCACTTTATATATAAACATATTTATATAATGTTCAAAACGTTATTCTTATTCTGTGAAGCAGGGGGTATGATAGAGAGCAACTTTGGAGTCAGGAATACCTGGGTTTAATTCCCCCCCTCTGACTTCTACTGGTTCTGTGACCCTGGGGTTGATTATCTCTTTTCCTAGATAACTTTCTAAGGCTTTATTGTAGAACATTTACTAATCTTTATTAATAGAGGGCATTTCCTCGCCAAGAGTTTTCTACAAGAAAGAAATTACAACATTAAAAAAAATCGAAAATGACTACTTATTGATACTTAGGGTTAATGGGTCAATGGGTTTGGTGGCATATTATATATCCAATGTATGAAGATCAGTGTGGCTATGTTTTGATAGGATCTTCAATACTCTGGCTCCTGGTAGTTAGATTTTTTTTGGGGGGGGGGAGGAAATGTGTGCGAGGAATATGTTACAGAAACTTTTGAAACTGTCTCTTAAGGTATGGAAAGGCTTGTAATCTTAACCAGTGGAAGAGTACCCACAGGAATAAAATAAAAAGATTGTGCTCATGCAATAAGAAGGTACTTCATACTACTCAGGAAACCATTTTGAGATACTTTCAGCAAATTCTTCTCCTATATTGTTTAAACACAGCTAACTTCTCACAAAGCCAGATGCTCATTAAAACAGAAGAAATTACAATTTGAAGAGGCACCTTAAATTGGTCTGAGTTTAATACAAAAAAAATGTTCCAGGGTTTCTAGATCTTCCTAAACATGTATTTCCTCACATCTGATTATGAATCAGAGTTGAGAAAAGGATCCATTTTTTTCTAATACCCAGAAACATTTTTCAGATAACATATCAATATGCTTATTATACTGTAGCAGCAAGCACCCCAAGCATCCTCAGGGTGTCTGTCAACACAGGTTCTTAGATCTGCTTTGTTAAAGGAAAGGAACTCAAAATGGGTTAACAAGCTTACTTTAATCAGTCAAACATGTATCGTTTACCTAGTTTAGGGGAAAGAGGTCAGCACCCCAAACTTCAGAATATACAGACAGAATTATCAAGACAGAAACAGATCAAGTAGACAGATTTCCAAACTGTCCCACCATTATATCCATACCCAATCAACATCTGGGTTTCAACATCTGGGTTTTTCAAAGCCGGGGGGCTCTGGACAACAGCTTCAAAGAATCCAGATCAAATCACAGAACACTTCACAAAGTGAGCCCCAAAACAAAGCTACACATCAGGGCTTATATAGCCTTCTCCTGGCTCAGAGAACAACCTTATTGACTCACTGGCCAATCAAGAAGTATCTACTGAAAAACAAGCCTCCCACCCCAGGCTCCAGGTGCACTTTAGCCTAGGGGCAGGGAAGATCTTCAAAATTTACATTCCCATTACATATACCAATGCAAAATTGTTGGCTTTTTTTCTCTCCAATATTATTTCCATTACAGAATTTCCATTATGTTTATAGTTTAGACTTTAAAACTCTAGTCTATAGCATTAAAACATTTATTTTCTTTCTGTCTCTGTACAAGGTTGATTACAAATTAATTCTATATTTACATTGCCTACCACCACCAAAAGATTCATTTGATGTAGTGGCAAGTGTACTAATGGAATATGATTGAGGTTCAAGTACTGGGCCCAGAATTTACTAGTACTTACTAGCTGTTTATTCGTGGATAAATCATGTAATGTCTGTGAGTTACAGTTCCCTCTTATTATGAGGAAAATTATTTGTAAATTGGTATCAAAATGGATACTATTATTACATGGCATAGTCATGTGGTGGGGATCCAAAAAGTCCAGATATATTGCTCATGTGGTATTTCAATGAAATATGAACAGTGCTCTAAAAGCCTCTCTTTAGTTTTATATGGGTTTCAACGTGATATTAGTAACCAGATATTGTAACCAGAAGGGAACATCCAAACACCTCTTTTCACAGATGAGGAAACTGAGGCCTTGTGACTTATCCAGACTCATAAAGTTACTAAGTAACAGAGGTAGATATGATCCCTAGCATTCACCTCTAAATCTAGCACTATTTTTATTGCAGCATACCTCTTCATTTGTAAATTAATAACATCCAACCAGTTAACTAACAAGCATTTTCCCCCCTTCATACTAATCACTGTGCTAAGCCCTGGGAATACAATGACAAAAACCAGTAACAGTTAAATGTCTAATTGTATAGACAATCAGAGAAATCACTATATTTTTACACTTTAAACAAGAATATACTTTAAAAAATCAACTTTAAATAGATGTTGTTAAATGAAGTTTAACCTACCACTTGCAATATAAGTAATGTATTTTTAAGTCAAAATTCTATATTCTATGGATTATGGTAGATTTAGAATTTAAGTACCATATGTGGTCACCACAGATGGTCAGGCAGATATTTTCTGTTTTTCCTGAGGCTCAACAGTGAAAAATATCTGAATTATCATGTATTGAATTTAATTAGGTATTAATCTTATTATATTTACTTGCTTAAGTAGTAATGGAGATTTCTTAGGGCAAATGTGTCTCTATCATATTTTTTTTCACATAATGACAATCACATGCAGATGAAAAGTGAAAAAATTTAATAAATTACCCAAATGTTTTATCTGTGCCATACCTAATATTTGTATAGTTTGAACTATAAGGATGTGCTTAGAATCATGAAGACATTTATAACCCTATAGGAAGTTAGCAAAAATGTTATCTGACTTTTTGTTTACAGAGAACGTCTTAGAAACCTGTATCATGTTTTAGAGCTTAAAAAATGATTCCTTTTTCCTATCATCAGAAATTTTTGACCTTTCCATTTTCTCCTGCAGGAAACTTAATTAGTATTTCCAATTCTTCCCCTCCTTCCTTTCCCCCCTCCTCACCTCCCCAATATACACTTTTTAATCACACAAGGCACAAATCTTAATCCTTTTCTGTCATAATTTGATTTCTTTACTGGAATTAAACCTGTTTGCTAAGTTTCTGAGAACATGGGGAGATAGAGAGAAAAACAGACAGACAGACAGACACAGAGACAGAGAATATCAATGAATTTATTGAGATTCCAAAGTTAAAAATTTACTAAAGGAAGATAACACTTTTAAGATACTAAAGAGGCATTCTGATTAATATGTAGCACAACCTACTTTAAAAAATGATTTTATTTCTTTGATTTAATGAGTATAGAAAAGTAAATATACTTGAAAAATAAATTCCACTTGAGGTCTTGTGACAGCCAAGCAAGGCCCAGTTTCCTTTTACAATCACAGGGGCATTCATGCACATAGCACTTCTCTCCAACTGTGCATTTCTGCTTGTCTTGTGACCCAGTGAGCATTGAAATGTACAAGAGTTTTGTTTGCTGAAGAAAATGAAACTGAGAGGGAAAAAATTAGCTTTATTTTTTTCCTCAACTAAGAGATCCTTCTGGGATAGAAACGCCATTCTTTGTCCCCTATAACAACTTTTTAAAAGAGAGAGAGAGGAAAGTAAATATATCATTTAACTTTGAAGCTAGATACTAGAATAAATATAAGATAATTTTAGGTGGTCTTTTTTTTTAATATGCAACAAAATGGAGAACATACCTGAAAGTATACCATTAAGTTCTTGTCAGCTATTTATATGGATGTTAAAGCAATTATCCTTTGGTCTTTTCAGTTATAAACTAGTACTATAAACTATTCTTTTTGCTCTTCTAGATTTACTGAGCTCAGTAGCTTTTGTTCATGATTTTTTTTGAAGATTAAAAGTCCCAAGAGATTACCAATATCTCTACTCTGAAAAGGGCCTTAATCTCCCTAAACAAACCCTATTCCAACTACCTTTTATGTTCTCTCTTCCATCTCAGATATTGGCAATGGACCACCACCTTGGAGATGTATCTCACCTGAAAATATGAGGGATTTTTTTTTTGGCCATACTAGCAACTGCTGATTTTAGAAAAAGACTAAGTCAGCTCTCCTCAAAAAGAAAAAAAAAGTTTCACTGAAACAAAAAAAAAATGCAATGAAAGGAGGAAACAATAAGTGTTGCTAGGGATGGATATGGCTGCAAGACTGCAATTCTGCTCCAGAATCATCTGCATCCTCTTCCCTGTGTCTTTAGCATGTGACTAAGAAAGATGTTCTGATTCAGTACAAAGTTCTAAAAGTGCAACTTATCTTTCCACAATTTCCTATGATAGCTAGTCAAGATACCGATATCATGTCCAGGTGGCAAAGGTAGTATCAGACACTAAAATAACTATAATTATGTTCCCTTTGAGGTATTGAAGAGCACCTTGGTTAGCATCACAGCTTTTATAATAGTTTTTGAATGAGAAGCAAAATACCAGAAAGAACTTTTTCAAATGAGATGGTTGAAACATAAACTGAAAATAACTACATATTTAAGAGAACTACTCAGAACATCAGAAAAAAGAGAAGATCCCTCTGATGTTATCATAGCAAAGAAACTGCTGATTAGGTAATGACATACATATTCTTCCAACTTCAAGATTAAGAGGAATCTTGATTTGAATTCTACCATCCATGCAATCTGCAAGTGCTTTTTGGCTGGTTAGGGGCAAAGGGTTAAAGATAACAATATACAGATTGGAGAAAAGTTGCATATAGTTGAAAGAAAGGACACAATTTGGAGATAATAGGAGAAAAGAAATGAGATACGCTTATTTAAGAAAGAATTGGAGCAGTAATAAAGAGCAAAAAAAAGTGTCATACTATAATTTGTCCAAGAGAATACTTCCTCACAATGTCTTTTGCTGCCAGTATTGACTTAATAGGAGGATTAGATCACTCAGTAAAATACATTGGTTTTGGTTAAGATGTGACCTTTTTCTCAATTTTTGTCATTGGCCATTGTTCTATTTACATCATCCTGATTAAGAGTGTAGAAAAGGAAAAAAAAAACACAAAGGAATTTATTTCATGGACGTACATTCTTTATTTACAGTGATTATTCCTTTGAACAAAAAGTATTTTTTAAGGAAATATAACAAAGAACCAGAAAGACACCTAATTTTGAGAAGGATACAAAAAATTAGATCCAGATTAATTTTTCTAAGAACTGCCTGTCTGCCATACTTTTGACATTTTTTAGTATATTGCTCAAAGGAATCTTTTTTTTTTCAAAAAGAATCTTTAAATAGTAAAAGTAAAGAGTAAGTGCCCTTTGTGTATTTTTTAACTTGAAAAAAGACGGCTTACTTCTAATCTTAAAAAGAAAAAGCAAGTTTCAGTACCAGTCTTTTCAGAATTGTAGAGGAAAATAGAAAGAAATGAAAGAGAGCATAATATAAGAGCAAATCCTCCAAGAATTCCCCTTTGCAATACAAGTAGTTTAAAAACCATCTGGATTTATATAGCTGGTGCTATTTGAATTTACATGCAACTGAAGGAAACCAAAGGAAGCCAGTATGCATGTCAGCTCACCCGAGCTATTTACAAAAGAGAGACCATTCACATTGTGTGGCTTGTTTCAAATCGTAGGGTTGACAATCTGCCAAAATTGAAAACAGCAGGATATGTAATAATTGGATGCTTCATTGCATGTTAATGATTTCAACAGTATTATCAGTAAAAATACATTATTTGAAAAAAAAATATTATAGATCAAAAAGATCAGAAAATCAGAGATACTTTCCCCTCCAATGCAACAGTTGATAACAGATTGGTCAAAAATATTTGGGTAATATTATTGTACAATACTTACTGAATATTGTCTAAAATAAGTCAACTTCACTTGACACTGGAGCTACTTTCCCCAAAGAAAAGGGATAAGAAGAAGATAAATATACATGTAAAACCATGTGTCCAGAAAGCTGTCGTCTAGGAAAGTACTATGGATGTTTGTATTGGGGGAATGCCTCCAGCTATATTTTAGAGCTGCAAGGGACCTCAGAGGTCATCTAAAACCAGCAGGTTTACAGAGGTCCTAATTTTAATGATGAGGAATTGGAGATGCAGAGAAGTTAAATTATTAGACTAAGGTCACAAGTAGTATCAAAGGCAAGATTTGGACCCAGGTTCTTTGACATCGGAGACATACACTTTCTTCCAGGTGTAATTACCCTTACCAGGGTATAATAATATATGTGACTGGGAAGTCTATAGTTTAATAGATAATTCTTTCAAATTCAGGGTTACATTTTGGAGGCAGAGTAGTATCTGTGTGTGTGTATCTCCACACAAAATTAACATGCAATGCAGATATATATGTGTATGCATGTGTGTATCTATATCCATATCTACCTATCTTCTATCTAGCATTCTCAAAACTGCAGCATATATGAGAAAGTACAATGGCCTTAGAATATAGAGGATAAGTTCTAACTTGTGCAACTACAAACTGTATAACTGGACAAATCATTTAACCTTTCTGAGACTTAGTCTCTCATCTACAAAACTGATACAACTATCCATCCTCTAGAGCTATCTCATAGGGATGTTGCAAAAATCAAGTGAGATGATATGCAAGAAATTGCTTCATAAACCATAACAGCCCATTTGTGTGGCTCAGACTGGGAAGAGAGTTCATGGAAGGTAGAGAGGGAAGAAAGGGTCGTTGAAGGGGAATCTTTTTTAGATTAATAGATATATTTTTATAGAAAATAGAAAATAGCCATTTTTTTTTCTTTCTATTCCTCAACCTTAAATTAATATGATCTTTAATACTGGGTACTAATTTTCTCTTTTTACACAAGCCTAGACCATTGAGATAGTGATGGAATCATGACAAAAATGCTTTCAAATGTAGAAAGCAGAAACATATATATTTATTTTAAGTTTTAAAGACCAAGGGACAAAACACCAATAAAGGTACTCTTTATATGTAGAGAGAGACATATATCTATATCACAATATAGTGTGATTTTGTAAAAATACCTATTTTAAACTCCTGAAATAAAATGATGTGGGATTGCACAGAATATCATATTTTTGAGAAAGGACTGGGAAAAGCTTTGTCTTCACTACCAATACTGCCTTCAGCTTTTCTCTAATTAGATCTGCCATTGTTCTTTTAGATTATGCTTTACAAATTAGTATTCTCTCTTTCAAGGTTCCACTAGATAATCAACAAATGCACCTGTGTAACAACTTCCATTGACGTGTTGTGAAGGCTGTATATATTTTGCATTCAATTTGGCAAATATTAGAAATAGCCTACTGTGCACAAATGGCACAAATAGAAAGATTAAAAAAAACAGTCCTGATTACAAAGGCCATACATTGCACTGGGTTTAAAGAATATCTAAAGGGTTATCTAAGGTTCTGTAAAGTCCCAGGCATCTAGACTTTCCGCTATAGTAGGAACCCAATTTTCTATCAGAGTTCAACCAATTCCTTGCATTGCAACAAAAGTTCAGAGGGTTTTGTCATTAACAAAGAAGATAAAAAATGTGAATCATAGGTTCTAGATATTCTTGCTTAGTAATTATTGTACAAATGTAGTGTTGTGATTTCAACAAAAGCAAAATGACTGTCTTTCATTAATGATTACATTTTGTCTTATTATTATACAGTAGATAAATTATACCCTATTGTGGAAAAGCTAAAAAAACTTTTGAGGAATGTATATTATCTACTTTGTTCAAGCAGATAAAAATAGGTTAATCTATCCAACAACCATTTATTAATCTCCTACCCATCTAATGGAGCATGCATGTCTCACTTTAAGTGATAAAAGAAAACTACAACATTAGAAAGAAGTCTATTCATAGTGTCTAAGTGAACAAAAAGTGAAAAAAAGTATGGAGGAAGTTTTGGGACTTTGTATAGATATGGTACCTGCACCTGAGTATTTGATTCCCTCTCTTTTGAAGCATTAAATTGATGATGTCATGCAGGCTGAAAGGTTTTACTCTTATTTTATTTTTATTTATGCCTATACGAGTATATATAAAGATACACAAAGGCAGCAGAGTACGAAGCTCTACTTCTGACACCGAATGGCTATTTGATCCTAAGAAAATCACTTAAGCTCTCAGTGCCCAAGGAAACTTTCTAAAACTATATGTTGGAAGACTTGTATGTTTTGGGAGAGGGGGTAAACTCATGGGAGAATCAGTTACATTAGTGAAATTACAGGTTACAAATGTGTACGCACATATACATGCATGTATATGAATACACATACACATATGTTATATGGATATATAACGTGTGCAAATCGTATAACAGCTGTTTAGGCTTAAAATGGCACTATTATTCTGGAAAACCCTACACACATACATATACTGAGGCTACTAGGGGGTGCAATGGATGGAACACTGAACCGCAAATCAGGAGTTCCTTAGTTCAAATCTTCCCTGATGATACTTTCTACATGTGTGACTCTTTGCAAGTTACTAAATTTTGTTTACTTCAATTTTCTCATCCATGAAATGGTAATAATAATAGCATATACTGTCCAGGGTTGCTGTGAAAATAAAATTAGATGTCTGTGACGTGCTTTGCAAACCTTAAAATTCTATACAAATGCTACTTATTATTCTAATAAAACATATATACCTATGCATACTTATATGTATTTATATAGTGTATAGTGTATTTGCACATGTATATGAATATAACATATACATATGTGTATGGTATATGCATATACTATAAAATATGTACATATGTGGGGAGAGAAATATTTTTATTGACTTGAACAAAGTAGATAGTATACCTTACTCAGAAAAAAAAATCTTTAGCTTCTGCACATAATAGCATATAATTTATCTACTGAAATAAATAGGCAAAAAATTCTTTTCAAACCAAATAAATGTAAGATACTATTTGTCTATAGCATTAGAATCTGAGTTCCTTGTGGGGAGGGCACAGTAACTTTTTTGTTGTTTTCCTTTGTATTTCCGCCACTTAACATAGTACTTGGCATCTTAAAACATGCTAGTTAATGGATTGACTTATATACACAAACACATCCATGGGCACATATGTGTCTACACATAAATGCACATGGACATTCTACCATATACTGCCTTGGTACAAACATGTGGATCAGGTGTAGCACACCTCAGTGTGTCTCAGCACAAAATAGGGCAGCATATCACCAATAACTTCTTGCTTCCAATATCCTTCTATCAAACTCCTTGCCTTATTCTCCTTAGAATTCTAAGCACAACCATTATTAATAGTTTTATTTTCCACAAAGTACTTAGGTCTATAAAAGATAATTTTCAACTGACTAGGGTAGTTATTAAAGTAAATGGATGAATCTAAGCAAGGACAACTGGACCCAACACTCTTAAGTATGGTTTTGGCAATCCTATTCCAATAGGCTGGCTGCTGTCCTGAGAACCTACTAAGAGCAAAGCACTCTGTTTTGCATTATTAGATTCTACTAATGGAAAATATTCCACAGGGTAGGAGACTACTTACAAACTTTTAAATTCAATTATAATGTTTGATATTTCACTCTCTCTTCCTCTTCTCCATGCATCCACTCAGAATAGTTTAATTTAAATCAACATTGCATTTTAAAATGGGACATTCTGCTTTGGCATGCATCAACTAATTTCAGGACTCTTTCATAGATTTGTTCTACCTTCCAGAAGTCAGGCAACCCAAACTAAATATAATTTCAAGCATGGGAGTTTTATTCTTATTTACTATTCTTTTGCTGTCACATTTTCTTGTTTTGTGTGTGTGTGTGTGTGTGTGTGTGTGTGTGTCAAATACACAGAAATGACCTTGAAGCAAAAATTCAAATAGAGAAATATAGATAGATGCAAATAAATTTGTGTGTATATGAACATATACATATAGATGTATATGTGTATATATACCCTATATATAAAACTAAATTAGTATACATAATATGTAATTATATAATGACGTACATATTATATATTGTATATATAAGTACTTTGTGGATTTTTAATAGTTAGCAGTTAGATAAATGTACAAAGCACTTCATATACTCTCTCTCTCACTTAATATTCATAATGATCACATGAAATACATAATGCAGGAATTTTTATGCCATTTTAGATGAATAAATAGAAGTTGATACATGACTTGTTTAAGATAACACATTTGCAAAGGACCTAATTTGAATTTTTCCAAATCCAAGTTTAGTGCTTTTTGTAATATACCAGACTGCTTCACACTCTGAAAATCAGTATGGACTATTTAAGGGTAAAGGGAGATGTATCCCCTACTGATCTTTCTGAAGAAAAGGCATTCAGATGAGATTTAGGAAATCTGGAGGGGTTCAGAAGGATATTTTTCCTCTACCTCCAGTCAGAAATGGAACATTTATAACTGTCCTAAGGATCACTGAATAATAGTTGGAAGGGATCTTTGAGGTTGTCTTATGAAAACCTTAATTTTGCAGATAAGGACGCTGAAGTTCAGAGAAGTTAAATGACTTATCTAAAGTCACACAAATATGTTAACTGTTGAGTTGATCAAATCTAGAATTATGTAATTTAGAATAAGAAAAAACACACACACAAGAGAAACCAGAAGCATTCAATGAAAAAGCTAAAGAAAAAAAGAAATTTAAAGGATCAAAACTTTCAAAAAAAAAGTTACCTTGCAAATCACTTAAAAACTTTATATAAATGAGAGTCATTCATGTGCATTTCATTTTTCAGATTAATTTTTTAGCTATCAATATGTATGCATTATTAACTTCCCAATGGAACTTTAAGATAATACATTTTAAAAGAACAAAACAAACAAGAATGTCAGAATATATGTTGAAGTGGCCAGAATTATAATGATACATAGTTAATGGAAGTAAAGCGGTGTGTAGGTTGTGACTCAGCCTTGTTAGGCTCAGACATTCTCAACTATTCCTCATTATCAGGGAACACTTCTAATTTCTCTGCCCTACATAGATCAGATGCAGTCCCAGATTCTGTTCCTATAATTACTTTCAATATAAGAGGGTGAATGTGAAACATGAGTTTTAGAAAATCAAGCGATATTTTTAAATCATGATGTGACTTTAAAAAATCATTTTAGTAGCCATTATTTGGTGAATATTGCCCTTTTCATTTCTGATTGGTAAGACAAAAGACAAGTGAAAGAATATCATCCAAAATATGCAAAGCTAAATACCTGAAGGAAAAAAAATGAAGAAAACTCAAGAGTCAGTGGATGTTTCTCAATATTAGAGTTTATCAACACATAGATAAATAAAAATCCAAATAATTGGCTGTAATTGGCTGAACTTTTCATGCCTTGACCCAATGTTTTGATTTTGTGACTCTTTCTGAAGCATCCATTTATTACTAGGTGTTGATATTTTGATACTTGATTGCTGCCAACTCTGATTTCAATGACTGTTGATTTATATCATGTGGTCTGAAAACTAAAGCAATATTCTTAGCACTGACTGGTCTGAAAAATACCATTTGGTTTGTGTTCCATTTCTACTGTTCTCTGTCAGCACTCAAATCACTCTGTCAGATCATCCTAAACAGAAGGGATATGTGTTTGCAAGGGTTTTGACCAAGCATGAATTCATGGTCGGCTAAGATGAATCTATGATTCTACAGAAGAATACCCACATAGAATAAGATTTAAGATGCATGTAAATGGATTTCTAAAAATGGATTCTAAAATAAATGAAAAGAAATGTTGTTCTTATTCATGGATAGGATTGCTATCTCCAGGCTGCCAAGCAACTGGAGAGGCAAGTGAGACTGGTTTGTTTTGTTATGGGGTCAGAGAGAGAGAGAGAGAGAGAGAGAGAGAGAGAGATCTCTAACAACAGATCTGACTTGTGACTATATTTCCAGATACTTAAAAAAAAACAGCTTTCAGGAATTTTATCCCACTATTGTATTGAGTCTAATAAAGAATATCTGATAAACTCATTTCCCTTTGTTCCTTTCTTAAACAGCTTCTACAATTACTAGTTTGTAAAAAATATCATTCTCTTAATTTTTACTTTAAAAACTTCAACTCTTCATCTCAAAATTGTTCATAAAAAGTGGCTATGTTTTAAATAAAGCTGGTAGAGAGGTATTACTTCTATAGCTATCCCATCTTATTTTATATAAACGTACAGGAACCACCAACAGTGATGCATATGGAGATGCAGATTTCTGGGCACCTTAACTCTTTTCACTGACAACAATTTCCCTAAGATTAGCTCAAGAGTGGGAACCTGTGGCCTTGAGGCCACATGTGGCCCTCTAAGTCCTCAAGTGTGACTCTTTGACTGAATCCAAACCTCACAAAATAAATACCTTTAATAAAAGAATTTTGTTCTGTAAAACATGTATTCAGTCAAGAGGCTCACCCAAGGACCTAAAGGCCAATGTAGCCTCTATGCTACCGGATTAGATGAATTTCACCTATCCCAGGGACTAAAGAGTTCCAGAACTATGTTTTGTTCTTAAATCCACCCCTATTCCTCTCTTTTCATTTTCAATCACTAGTTAAAATGGCAAGAATGATTTAAAAGCATAGGGATCCTCATGATACAATTGGCAGGGGTAAATCCTAATGGAATCATGGGTGTCTGAGGGTGGGACCATTATGTTGGCACACCTTCAAAAGTTACCTTAATTCATTTTAAGTGAGTTTTGAGAGCATTGTAAGTCAAGATATGCATTTTGATAATACCATAACCCAGAAGAATTATTAAACAGAAATTCTCCATATGGAAATTATATACATTATAGGGCTTCCTTTTTATAAAGCTCTTAATTATGGTTCACATGCTAAAATACAGTTAATTTTGCAGAGTTTTATTAGTCCCTCTAATGGCTTCCTACTTAAAAGTGGAAAACATTAGATTTTGAAAAAACAATTTCTAGAGAGAGAATAATGAAATTAAAATTTTTTGAAAACCATTGTAATGCAAATAGCATTAAATGTTTCTCAAAGCATGCATATAGCCAATGGTGAAATAATTAAGTTATCTTCATCTGTTGATTAATCACACTTTAAGAAGATTAAAAAGATATTTGAAACAAATCTATCCACATGGCCCTAATGAATGAAATCATATGAATGTGAAATTTGGAGACAATTTTAGGGCTCCATTAAGATATGACTACTGTATGTAAATGTTCTATTTCAACACTTGTGAAACATGACATAGTTAATATGGTTCAAGTCACAAAAACAAAATAAAATTAGACTCAGACTTTATTTGCATGTATTTACATAGATGTATTCATTTTTTCAGGTACTGTGTTAATACAAAAGACAATAAAAAATTACTTTTGAAATGCTAGCTGTTCATTAGCAGTTATAAACTCCTTAAACTGTAGCTATTGTAAGAATGAACATTTCATTTGTATTAACACTGCTGTCCAATAGGATTTGTTTTAAAAAAGGAAAAAAAAAGCACAAACCACAGCCATTACATTGGCTACCAAATTCAAATGTTTAATTCTTTCATACTGCAAGAAGGCTTTTAGGACTCTCAAGATGACTTTGATTTCAGTTATATCAAAAATACATTTAGCTGTCCCCTACCTCCTCACACAAAAACAAACCCCCCTAAAATTTAGAGAAATTCTAGACACAAGTTTTCCTTTGAAAGTCTTTTCCTTGTTGAAAGCATCAGTATTCTCTATTTTATTCCATATTTCAGATATGTTCCAAATGAATTTTAATGGAAACAAATAAGCATTTCAAAATGAAACTATGCAAAATATTAATTGAGAAAATACTCTAAAGGCAAGATTATTTTATTCTATGATTACCAATTATCTCTGAATTAAGTGCAAAATCATGTCTTCCAAGAACAAAGGGGGAGACATTAACACAAAAATAAATGTATTATTTTGATATGCTCATTTAAGTTATTTTGTAAGTAGTATCGATATATATATATATATATATATATATTATTTCACTGCACATTGCCTTGTGTCATTCCATTAGAAAAAACTGCAACAGAAATAAGAATAATTCATGTTTTTTGATCTGCCCCTGAGATTTCACTGGCATAGGGAATGCTTGATGTGCAAATCCCCTTGACCAATGCAGATCAGCACCTGCTCGGCAATTTATAGTCTGCAGAGAGTTGCTCAGGGTCATGCAACCAATATTTGTCAAACACAAGACTTAAACTCTATCTTATTCTCTCTGAGGCTATTTCTCTATCTACTAATGCCTTGTTTACTTTTATAATAATCTCACTGAACACATTTTAAAATTGCATTAGAATAGGATTAAATTATATTAAGTGATAAGTGCTTATATGTGGTAAATTACATTAGAGTAAGTTTACATTATGTGTACGGATCAAGATATTTTAAGGATATAGAAAAATGAATTCATAGAATGCAGACCTGAGATTGATGAGCTCTGCTCAAGTCCGATGTGCTTAGGACAGAATCCAGCCTATTTCATCAGGATTGCCAAGAGTGTATACTTAAGAGACCTGGATCCACTGTGCTTGCCCAGATTCATCCATTTCCAATAACAACTACCTCAGCCAGCTGAAAATTGGCTATTATAGACAGAGGTACACAGTGAAAAATAAAATCCCAACCAACTCTTATTGGCTAGGATTGTTTAGCACTCTGAGTGAAGAGAATAGGAAACTTAAGAAAAGGAGTGGCGTATGGAGGGACATTTTGGAAGTCTCTTCTTGGCTACACTATGGTTATTCTCCTAATTCCCATGCCTTCCCAAACCACATTCAAAGTGTGCTTATCAAACTAAAGTGACAAAGAACTGTAAAATAGAACATACATCTGTTTTTATACTTTGAGTGGTATTTTTTTTTCCTTTAGGAGAGGAAAAGGAATGAAAAATGAACAGAGAAAGAAAGGGAGAAACAGCATCTCTCTCTCTCTCCAGGAGAAAGAAAAATGGAGTTTAAGAAGGAGGGCAGAATTGAAGAAGAGATAATAACGAGAAAGAAAAATGGAGTTCAAGAAGGAGGGCAGAATTGAAGAAGAGATAATAACAAGTAAAATACATTTTGGCTATAGAAGACAGATTATAAAAGAGGATTAAAAGAAAAGATTGAATGGGTGAGTACTAGTCACTTAGGTCTCTCAGCTGAGTGAAGAGAAGAGTAAAGGTAAAGCAATTCTGTGACATACTGGATAGAGGGCTGGACTAGTCAAGAAAACCTAAGTTCAGATATGACCTGAAACTCGTATTAACTATGTGACCACTGACAAGTCATTTAATCACTTTCAGCCTCAATTTCCTCAACTGCATATTAGGGATAATAATACTATATACTTCACAGGTAGTTTTATTGAGCAAATGAGATAACACAGGCAAAGCACCTAGAACAATGCTGGGCACATAGGAAATTGTTTCTTTCCCTTTCTCTTTCATCAATCAGTAATTATACACTAAACACTTAACATGTCCCAGGCACTGTGCTAAGTTGGGGATACAAAAGGAGACAGTCCTTGCTACTGAGAAGTTTACAATCTAATGGAAGAAACAACAATAAAATGTAGGAAGAAGCAATGGACAAGATAAACAGTAAATAATTAACAGACAGGAGAGATATTAGAATTAAGAAGGGTTAGGAAAGGCTTCTTGTATTAGAAGGTGAAAAGAAAAAAGGGGGGCATATTGCAATTTACGGAATTTTAGAGTTATAACTGAAAGCTAACTGAAACTAGAATTTCAGAAAAGTAGCAGGTTATCAAAATAACTTCCCCAGGTTTTGATTCCTGGACTTGATAAGTGATTTCATGTTCTAGAATAGGAGTTCTTAGTCTAGGGTCCATGAACATATAATTGGTTTCTTTTTTAAAGCAATGTATTTTATACACTTAAAATAGTATTTGAAGAAAGGCCCCCTGAAGAAATTTTTTTTATTGCACATAATACTTTCTTTATTTCTGATTTTTTTTTCTTTCTGACACTTCACTTCGGTCCTAAGGGTGAATATATAACTATTCAACCTTGTACAAAAAGATAGGACCTGGATCTGTTATTTTTGGGGGGATAGCAAACTCCCTGGTAAAGAATATCCATTTATCAATACAGATCAAAATCTTCTTTGAACATAGTTTTAAAGAGTTGCCCACTATAAGAAAAGGTTAAGTGACTTGCTCAGAGTCACAGAACAGATATTAGGGGTGGAATATCCAAGTCATTTTCCAGATTTCAAGGTCAGCCCTCAAATTACTATGACACACTTTTTTGTTGTTGGGGGGAAAGCAAGGCAATTGGGGTTAAGTGACTTGTCCAAGGTCGCACAGCTTGTTCAGTGTCAAGTGTCTGAGGCTGGAGTCAGGTCCTCCTGACTTCAGGGCCAGTGCCCTGTGCCACCTAGTTTTCCCTAACACACCGTGTTTTTTAAAGTGGATACTAGAGTGATGATTTCCCACTTACTGACACTGGTCGGTGGCACATCATGAGAAAAAAAAAAACTGTCAAAGCCTAATTATTGTTAATCATTACTATTATTATAATTATTAAGGAAGAAGTTTTATTTTTATTTGAGGGGAGAAGGCAAGGGAATTGGGGTTAAGTAACTTGTCTAAGGTCACATGGCTAGTAAGTATTGATCAAGTATCTGAGGCCAAATTTGAACTCGGGTCCTCCTGACCCCAGGGCCAGTGCTCTATTCACTACACCACCTAGCTACCCCTAAGAAGGAAGAAGTTTGATCCTAGTAAAACTTGATTTACTATATCCTTCCTCCTATGAGTAAAATGTGACTTTAGGCATTCAGAATGACCTTTTGGTTATTCTTTTATTTAATCTAATATCAAGATCAAAATCCTTTGCATATAAATGAAACCTCAACTGTTTTTACATATAATCAAAAAGAATAATTAAAAATAAACTTACATTACATAAATGGAGATAGTGGGAGGATCCAGCCATTCAGAAAAAAGGGCAGGACTACCTTCCTAGCTCAGACAAAAACAATTCAAAGAAACCTCAAGGTGTCCTGGGATGGGCTTATTCTCCTAGGGATCTTTCCCTCGTGTAACTTCCTTCACCTGAGACCCCCAAACTCCCAGTTAACAGTTTTGCATCAGAACAACAATAAAGATTATAATATTATCACACAAAAAGATATAAAACACCAATTTGACAAAAAGAAAATGCATAAATTTGTGAGTTGATGTGATAATTCTTTTTGCTTAATTCAATGTCTTTTCTGAATTCAGATAATTTTGTGTGTGGACATAGCTATTAGCTTTGCTTGATGATTCTCCCTTTTAAAAAAATATCAGCAGGAAACCCACTGAACTGTCCCTTCGAACTGGATGTTCCACCAGTTGAACATGCTACTCAAATTTTTACAAGAATACAATTTAGTCTGAGAACAGCTGCAACAGCCTGGATCATATCTTTCCTAGTACTTAACTTTAAGTTTACTGCAGCCATAAGCTGCTTTGGAGATTCTTAATATTAAGCAAACACCAATTCTACTTAGGTCTTGAGCAGTACTGCTCTGAATTTAAACAAACAAAAAAATGCTGTTATTTTTTTTTAACACAACCAGCTTGCTGAATAAGGCAAGGACCATAGTTGCATATGATTTTTTAAATTAGTATTTCTTCTAGATTTTAAATTTCCTTTCTATTTAAATTTGCTTTAGCTATTATCAAAAATAAAAGATTCAAAAACAAAAAAAAAACATAAAGTGTACACGGCAGCATTTACTTGGCTCTGAGTATTCCTTTCATTTTTATGTTTTAAAAAATGAAGACTTTTCATTGCATAACAAATATTGGGAGTAAGCTTTATTATTTCTATTGTTTTATTAGTAAGGAAGATAAGTCAGAAAGAAGTTAAGTCACTAGCCAAAACTCACATATAGATGAAGCTAATTCCCAGACTTCACTTTATCAAGTGTTGCCTATTGGGTTTACTTACTGCCAGTTATTACTTTATTCTCCTTATTTCACATATGGTCTGAGACAGAAGGACTTCTGGAATCAGTAGTAGCTTTACAACCATAATCTATGGTATCATTAAAGTATTGATAGAACGTTTGGAATTAGTAGTGTTCAAAAGCAGTTTTAACCAGCTTACAAAAGTCAAGTCAATTGTTAAATTTTCAATGTGAGCACGTTTAATTTGGAAAGCAGGAAAAGCTATAAATCAGGTTTTTTTTATTCTTGATTATTTAGATTTAAGAAAGTGATGGAGAAAATGTTAACACAGATTAAATTTATGAGTGCTGTGTATATTTCCCTCCTCCCACCCCATCTCGAGTCAGTTGTTAAAGATTTACCAGCACACTCCAGACTGGAATCCTTGACGATTGTTTCAGTAAGGTCATGGGCTTCTGTATGGCACACATAAATTTAGTGGAAAAAATTCCCATTATAAACATAAAGTTTGAGAACTGTTAGGGACATCTGAGATTCAACCAACTTCCTTATTGGTGAAGAAACTTCTTTTTTTGACTAGGTATTTTTGTTACAGAGCTAGGATTGGAAATCACTTTTCTTTTTTTGTGTCCTGGAATGGGTTTATTCTCTAGTCCAGAATTCTTTCAACTCTATCACCTACCCTTGAACACCTTTCTCTGCATCAGATGCTACAATCAATGCCAACTGATAAAGAAGGAGAAAGAAAAGAAATAATATTTAGCCAGGCACTACTGGCTGTCGACTTTATAAGTATTAGCTAATTTTATTCTCTTAAGAACTCAGAGGGTGTAATGTTAAGGGCATTTGAAGATCTTCCCTGCCCATTAATAGACACATAGAGGCCTGATCCAGAGCTAATCAGGCTTTGGGTTATGGGCAGTTTCCAATTAAGTGCTGAGGGATGAGGATTTTCAAGCTCCCTGGTGCTCAACCAATCAGATGCTGAGTCTTTGTAATATATTCTGGGAGACTGGTGTTTTGCTTTAGGGTTTTGCTCAGAAGGATCTTTTAATTACCATTTCTTCAGTACCATTTGCTTAGATGTCTGTGCTCCCTTGATCCAGTGATGTATGTAAAGTGTACAGCAATCTTGCTTTACTCAGACAGTCAGCCCTGTCTGGTGGTCTTTGTGCTCATTTCTCTGCTTGTATTTTCTATATTCATTTCCTTCTCTGTAATTAAAGTAGAATGGTTAACCACTCTAAACCTTTCTTTCCTTTATAAAGCAGATCAAAAGAACCTGTGCCATACCATCCTGGGTATGCCAGGGTGCTTGCTAATACAGGGGGGTAGGTATTTTTATTGACCCATTTTACAGTTGAAGAAGCTGAGGCAGATAAGTTACATAACTTGCCCAGGGAAACACAGCTAATAAATATCTGAGGACTGAATTGAACTCAGTCAGGTCTTCTTCATTCCAAGACCAACCCTCTGTCTACTGTACCATCTAACTGCTTCTGTAAAGAAAAAAAAATCTGCATCTTCTTCTCTGAGTTCTTTTACAGAATTACTGCATTTTGGGACCTCTTTTCTGCCCTAATATTTTTTCTTGCATTTATCATATCCTATAAACTCTAACCTTATTTCATCTCCATAATGGGGGAAACAATCCTGGAAAAAGGTCTATTTTCTTGTCTTTTACTGGGAAATAGGATTCCTTGAACTCCAGATCTCTTTTACTTTGTTACATTTCTATCCTTTTCCCCCCCTAAATTGCTTTACACCTATGCAACTTTTTTGTTATTGTGGTTTCTGTCTATATGACATTGGATTCAAACCAACCACCTTCCAATTACTGTGGTTAGAAAGGACCTGACCTGTTTGTAACATCCTCCCTGACAGTCTTTCATTTGGCAAGTTTTATCACATCAACAAAAATGACTTGCTATACTCTCTTGTTATGTTCTTCAGGTTTCCTTGCATTAGACTTTGGTGTTCCATACCTTCCCAAAAGACAAAATATAATAAGTAGACAAAATGGATCTCAGAAAAAATAAACAGCCAGAACAAAAGCAAGAAATGATATTCAAAGATTTGAAAAAGAAATATATTTTGAATTAAACCTATCATCTGTTTCACTAAAATCAATCTATAAAGTGAAGTGAATTAAATAGTAAAGAGACAGAGATCTCTCTTCAGCGTGTTTGTTTCATGAAGAACACATTATTAATGTTAATCAAAGTAAAATGCATAATTTCATTGTGAATCAAGAGAGAATAGAACTTTTACTCTAAAAATTATATTAATTAAACCATTATGACTAATATTTATCACATAATCTCAATCAAATTCTATCATGTATACAGTCTGACTTTCATAAATGGTATTTAAAGGTTTTATACACAAATTGAACAGCTATTCACCAGTCTTATATTTCACTATGATCCTTTGTAAGAAAAGTTGCATTTTTTGAATAGGTGAATAGATGGTAAAAATAGTAATTTCTCATCAAGGAATGTTTAGTAAGTGGAATTTTCTATCTAAAGGACAAAAAGGAAATTAAGCTTTCAAAGATGGTATCTTTTTAGAGTTACAAATGGATCAGATTTTAGGAGGGAGAAGCTCCCTAACAACTGTCTAAGGATGGATTTACATTTTGTTTCATTTCACAGTTCACTATGATAAATGAAACGAAACGAAGATTTTATTTTTATTTTTAAACTGTTGATAATGCTTATTTAAAAATAAAATCCAAAAGGAAAAATGAAAATTAATTTAAGGATTAACCAATTGTGCCATTAAAAGAAATTCTTTTAGAGAAACATGTCCTTTGTTGCATGCTAAAAATGTAAATAGTCAATAATCATTTATTAGAAATGTACTATGTTCTAAACACTGTCTGAAATTCTGGGGGTATAAAGAAAGGCAAAAATATAATGAGACTTTTCTTTATATAAAATTATCTAATGGTCTGCATAACATAACGAACACAGAATCACACATAACTAAAAAATTCAGTCTGATCTGATATGACTACCATATAGATTACATCTACAAAAAGAAAGGACTTACTCAGAACAAGAACTATGATCAAGTGATGGTTAAAGAAGGTTAAAAATTCTATTAAAAACATTTTCCACCTTCCATGTATGTCAGTCTCTCACTATCCTCAACATAATCCACATATGCCATAACTTGATGTCCTAATTCATTTTTTTTTGTCCCAAACACTGGTATTTTTCATGGAAACAAAAACCTAATTTAAAAAAAATATATATCTATTCATCCCAATGAACTAATATCAAGGATTCCCATGAGTAAAGCACAGAGCAAGTTCATCACAGTTTTTGAACAATCTATGATGTTTAGCACAGCAGTGCTTTGCCTGACAGCCAAATTTACAGTCACTACCAGCAATCTAGCAACTCCATTTTTCAAGTTCTTATCATGAATAAAATGAACTTTATAAGACAAAAAAATTCCTAAGCCCCCAAAAGCTAATAAGATTTAGCCAATTGAGCAAGTAACTTTATTCCCCGAGACAAATACCTCTGCTTTCTTGATTCTGTTTTCTTTTTAATAAAGGCGGGGGGGGGGGGGTGTAGTGTGTAATTTCTCTGAATTGATACATTTTTTTCTGAGAAGTCATTTTTCTTGTGTTATAATAAAAAGAAAGTAAAATTCATCATGTACTAAAAATGTTATTTTTCCAACATCATGAAAAGTTCAAATTACATTTGCTATTAGAACATATGAATTGCCAAGATAAATCTCAAGCCCATGATCCATCCAACTTAGTTTTCTGTTGTGAAAACAGCAGGCTCATGGGAGGGCATCATTGTTCTCCTTAGCAATAACCTACATGTTAACAGTTTTGGTGTTTGAGCAGTAGATGACTACTGAGTCATAAGCCTAACCAAAACATTTTTTAAAAAATCTTAACATCATTGCCTCCACTCTTCATAAAACACAAGTTCCTTTATGGAAGGGTCAGTTTAATTTTTGTCTTTGTACCCCGGTGGACTAGCTCTGTGCTTTGCAAGTACTAAGTTTTTAATAAATGTTTATGGAATTAAACTGACTCTATTAATATTGTGAACCTGTAACACTTCTTATGACAGCGAGCTCCATTAATATATTACATGCTATACAAAGTAACATTTCCTTGTACTTGTACTAAATTTATCTCATTCATTAAAATTCCAAGGGGTGCTCCCTGGTCCTAGTATTTCAGAAGTTGATGAAAAAGTTCCTATTCTATTATGATTATAATTAGTTTTATTTGAAAATTCAAATCTTCATAAAATGAAGTTAACCTAAAATTTGACTTCACCAAGTGAGATTTGTTCAACAGAAAATATATTTCAATTTTATCTGTAATTTACAGAGTATACTCATATATGAGAAGAATAAAAAGGAGTATTTCATTAAGAATGAATAAACATGAAGTGAACAATTAACTGCATTAGAGAGGGAGAGATGTTAGAGAATAGAAGGATTTCACAATGATTTTTCCCATAATTTCTTCTTATGTATTGTGTATTGATATACACATATACCATACATGTACCCATTCATAATGCATGTTCAATATATGTAGACAAAAAGGAACATATACATACATCTTATGTATCGATCATTTTCAGTAACACCAACACCATTTTTATCTGTCTGATATCTAGCATGTCTAGTTATTTCTTGAGTGGAGAGACTATTCCAACTCACCAAAAGGTTATTTTAAAAATTATTTCTCTAAGGTGAAAATGGACTCATTTTGATTCCATGAATAATAATCTTATTAGCAAACCCTACTTATTAGAGTCACGAGTATTAGAGGAAATAAGTCAAAGTCAACATTTATATAAAAAAGATGTTGCATATAAGAGTCAGCATTTATTCTAGCCTCTGTACTCTCATGATTGTTATTTTGATGGACACTTGATATCATTGATGTGGGTACTCTGTCTGATGGTTCATATCATGACTCAGCCCTGGTTTTTCATAGATTTTAATTCTTCCCTACAGTGTCCCATAAATTCTCCATTGTGCATATAACCAAAAGTATTATTTCATGCTCACTAACAGAGCCCAAGAGCTATCCATTACTGCTGTGAGAAATAGTTTATTCCTAGTTTTCACTACATGGTCAACCCATTCCTTTAAAAAAAAAATCCAGTCATATATTTTCTCTGATATCTTTTATACTACTCACTCAATTCATTGGTAAAATGCTTACCTTGTCTCTCTCCATTGCCCTTTCAATGACCTGAAACTTTAATTCGTCAGAGGCTTTGGCATTATAAGCTTCATGGTCTTACAGCACCACTAGAGGAATGATGCTATTAGAAAGATGGGCTTTTTTGATGGGGGAGAAAAGGGAAATCAGTGTTTCAGTGTTGAATTTTTCAAAAGATGAAACAATAAACCCATTTTTTTGTTATTGCTGCAGCTGTCAATAGTAATAATAACCACAGAATACTTTGTTCCAGTCTACTATAATCACAGCGAGGGTGGATTATTAAATTTGAGAAAAAGAAATGATCATGTTGAATATGAAATTCAGTCATGGCCATAAATAATGATAGGCTCTATAGATAGGAGCTGTTCTAACAATCCAAAGTGGCAAATTTTATAGATAGCTAGTACGGAAGTAATACATTAGTTTCTTCATCCACATTCATCCACAGATAAAATAGCAGCACCAGTAGTGTAATATTTGGACGCTGACATTTGGGTTACACATACATATGTATTCTTGATCTTTGCTTTAACATGACTATATGTTATAAAAGACTACAGTCTTTTCCTTTCTTTGGAATTCACCAGTTGCTTCTATCTAAAAATCATAAACAAACATAGTAAAGATTAAAAATAAAAATGACTTTATCAAAGGCACACATTAAAAAAAAAGAATTCTCATGGAGAAAGACTTTTCCAATCTCAGTTTTAATAACCAACTACCATTAGTTTAATAAAAAAAGAGCAAAAATAATCCTTTCTAGGAAGCTAGTAAATTAGCTTAAAATTAATTTAAAATAGCAATAGTGCCAATAGTTTACATATTAAGCTATACTCTAATCTGTACATTCCTTGAAATATCATGACTAATATATGCTCACAGAACTGATAAACTAGCTTAAACTTTATGAGTAATTTGCTCTCCTTTGATAAAAAAAAGCACTTAAAAGTATTTCTACTACTATACTTGTAAGTCCTTCACAAGTGATTTTTTCAGAGACAGGGGAGGAGAGAGACTGACAGAGATCTACATAAATATGTATAAGTTACTATCTTCATATTTGTAGCTAAGAAAATAAGACTCCAGTAAACACACACACACAATACACACACACTAAATCCTTCATATATGATGTCAAAACATCAACAGTGTTTTGCTTCCATTTTTCTCCTCCATAGGGAGCATTCTAGTTTTGCCCACAGTAATTCAGAATCACTGGTCCTAAAACAGTGGGAAAAGTCATCAAAAGCCATAATTGAGCCTTACATTCAGCTTTCCTTTAGAGAGCATAGTTGATTGGCATAATATAAAAATAGAATGCACGTTAGAAATGGATTTAAAACTGTTCTTGAAACAGGAACTGCATGGTTCATGAGATTGATGAGATAAAGATCCTATTATCTCCAAACCATTGATTTGAGTCCAGCTTACATAAGTAGTAACTAATTCATTGCCATAGGACAACCTTTACAAAAAGATTTGGAGTACTCAACTAATGTACTTGTAGAAAAATGTCATTATCCAAGTGCTATTGTAAAACAAACAAACAAGACAAAACCTTATTCAAATGGGTACCAACTAATTTACTCAAAGACATTTAGATATCTGTGAATGGAGAGTTATCAGCCTGTATCATTAATGCTGATTTTTTCATGATAAGATTAGGTTCTGTACCTACAGAGGCCATTAACCAGGGCATCTCTCCCTGTCAATTCAGAAATGTCTGGGAGTTCATTCAGAGAGGTCTGGCCATAGTCAGTATAGCAAACCAGTGCATAATTAGCTATTTGTGATTTTTCAGTTTATACCTTTGGGAATCCTTTAATACAGGTACTTTAAACAAACAGTTTATACCATTATCTCTAATTTACTATCACTGTCCATGCCTATCCCAATTAGAATTGACCCCATTTTAAAATTCAGAACTCAGAAGAGGTCTTTGGCTTCACTATAGGCAGTAGGAATAGCTTCAATAGTTAGTTCCCTTTATGATTTCAGGTTTGACCTATCATGTTTAATGATGGAATGCTTTCACAGGTTCTGGATAATGAGTGATAAATCTTATATTTTCCCAGATAATAATTCAGTAAAGAGGGCTGTATACTTGCTCCTATACTTTTTAGAATGATATTTTTCAGCAATGCTGTCACATGCCTTCAATGAGAACAAAAATGGCAACAAGGTCAGCTACAAGCTAAGACTAAAGTGGAGGAAAATTTGGTGCATGACATTGTTCATAGATGATTATGTACTTAATGAAGCCTCTGAGGCTGAGATGCAACACACTATGGTTTAATTCTCTGCTGCTTGTACTAATTTTGGCTTGACAATTAACACCAAGAAAATACAAGTACTCCCCCAGCCAGTATCACTCCATCCATATCTGAAACTATTGGTTAGAGCAAACAGAGAAATTCTGAATGCTATGCAAAAGTTCACTTACTTTGACAGTATGATTCCTAGGGATGTACATCTAGATGATAAGGTTAATGCATGTATAGCCAGAACTATGGCAGCATTTGGAAGGCTCCAAAGGAAAATATGGGAGAGAAGAGGTTTTAGACTGCCTACCAAACTGAAGGTCTATAGCACTGTTGTGCTGACCTCACTGTTGTATTCCTCTGAAATCTGGAAAACATGCTAGTGCCATGCCTGGAAAGTGAATCACTTTCCTTTGAATTGTCTGAGGAAGATTCTGAACATCAAGAGGCAAGATAAGATACCAGACACTGAGGTCTTCTTTAAAGCTGAGCTGTCAAACATTCAAACCCTGAGGCAGAAAATGCCACTTAGATGGCTGACCCCATTGTTTGAATGCCAAACATATGTTTGCCTAGAAGACTATTTTAAAGACAACTCACACATAGTGAGTGCTCAGAGCTCATAAGAAGGAATGCAAGGACATTCTTAAAGTCTCTCTGAACAACTCTAGAATAGATTGTGAGACACAGGAGACCATGATACAGGACTGCCCAGCATGGTATGCCTGCATCACAAAAGGTGCTGGGCTCTATAACCAAAGCAGAATTGTGATGGCTCAAAAGAAACACGAACTGCACAATTTTAGAGTCATTTTCATTCCAGATCATTATATGGACCAACGTATGGCAGAACTTTTTGAGTTTGAACTGGTCTGATCAACCACAGTCAAATACGCTGTACATTTACCCCCAACATAGTGATGTTATTTTGGTTCTCTTGAAATACAAAGAACTACAAGCATTTAAGGAAAGGAACACCATGTATGATGTCTCTATCTTTGCATGGGAGGGCTTTATAGCTTTATTCAAGAAGCGAGGTAATGCCCACCACATTTGACCTATACTCTTTGGTGGTGTTTAAGTACTTAACAACCCTAATTAAGTTACACTGTGCCCTCTGTACATGGCAGAATGATGATCAAGGTTTCTTTCATTCATTTTATAAGTAAACTGGGATTTTCAAAAATGCAATTTCTATTTAAAGAGAAACTGCTACAGGAGGGAAAACAGAAAGTATTTCCATTTTTTTAAAAGAGCTTAAACCAGTTCTACTCAGGAACTAATCTTCCTACATAGGAGATAACTAGACACAAACACCTGAAGGAGAAGGTGAATGAAAATGGAGATCTATTGACACAGTTGCAGAAGAAAAACAGGAGACTAGTCTCTTCTGTGAGTGTGTATTAATGACTTTTCTGTTGAAAGAGCAATAGTTACCAAAAATAAAATTGTGGTCCACTGTACTGCTAGTTGCTACACTGATCCTACTTCTCTTAGTAATGTCCTCAAGGGTTTTCTTAACTATATATATATATTTTTTTTTTCATAAATGCAGACTTATGATTATATTGTCATAAATTTAGGAGAGTAGATGAATTAAATATTCCCATTAAAACTTCAATTACAAGAATACACTAGCAAAGCAACACTTTACATTACAGTGAAGAGCTAAAACTTCTTTGTTACTTCTCTGAGAACTGTTTCCAGGAATCTTATTCCCTAAAGATACAAAAATCCCAAATAAATTTATTTAGTTAAGGGTACACCTGCCACCCACTACAGGCAGAATCAATAATATTATTCACTTTTCTAATGGTAATGATACTTTTATCATGCTCATGATGTCAGGAAAATTTATATGGAACCTGGTAAAGGGGAAAAAAACAACACTGTAGAAGATACATGAGAAATAAAGATTTCGTTAAATGAACTTATAACTGTTTCTTTTTTTTAGTATTCATAATATATATGTGTGTGTACATATATACATATATATGTGTATATATATACACATATATATTAAACATTTGATTTTAAAACTTTGAATTCCAGATGCATTCACATCCTCCCTTGTCACACAACCTTATTGGGAAGATAAGCAATTCAGTATAGGTTGTACATGTGTAGCTAATGCAAAACATTACCATAGCATGTATATTGTAAAAGACTGACTATATTTCCCTCCCTCCTATCCCACCTCCCACTTGTTATATTTTCTACTTTGATCCCATCCGTTTTCAAAAGTGGGTGCTTCCAACTTCCATCCCCCCAGCCTGTCCTCCCTTCCACCATCCCCCCTCCCATATCCTTCCCCCCTACTCTCTTGCAGGGTGAGATACCCTATTTAGTGTGTATGTCATTCCCTCCCCAAGTCAAACTCAATGAGAATGAAACTGAACCATTCCCTTTTTCCTTCCTATTCTTCCCCTCCATTGTAACCATTTTCCCTTGCCTCTTCTATATGAGATAGTTTACCCCATTCTGTGTCTCCCCATCTCCTCTCATTATATTCCTCTCTCAGCTCTTGATTTCACTTTTAAGTATCAGCCCTTCCTATTATATTGGTCCTGCGCCCTCTATCTATGTATATCTGTAAACATATAAACAAACATTCACATAGGTGTTCATAAGCCCATATACCCTCCGATATAGACATATATTTCTATTCCCTTCAACTATTTTCATACTGACAAAAGTTTCATCAGTTACAATTATGATTTTTCCATGTAGGAATGTTAATAGTTCAACTTTGATAAATTCCTTATGATTGCTTTTCCCTGTTGACCTTCTCAAGCTTCTCTTTCTTTTTGTATCTGAATGTTAAATTTTCTATTCAACTCTGAATTTTTCAACAAGAATGCCTGAAAGTCCTTTATTCCACTGAATGACCATATTTTCCCCTGAAACATGATACTCAGTTTTGCTGGGTAGGTGATTCTTGGTTTTGATCCCAGCTCCTTTGACCTCCAGAATATCATATTCCAAGCCCTTTGATCCCTCAGTATAGAATCTGACAGATCCTGTGTTATCCTGATGGTGTTTTCACAATATTCAATTTGTTTCTTCCTGGCTGCTTGTAATATTTTCTGCTTGATCTGGGTATTTCAGAACCTGGCTATAATATTCCTAGGAGTTTTGTTTTTGGGATCTTTTTCAGGGTGTGATCAGAGGACTTTTTCAACATCTATTTTGCCCTCTGGTTCAAAAACATCAGGGCAGTTTTCCTTGAGAATTTCTTGGAGGATGATATCCAGGTTCTTTCTTTGATCACGGCTTTTAGGTAGTCCAATAATTTTTAAATTATCTCTCCTGGTTCTATTTTCCAGGTCAGTGGTTTTTCCAATATGATATTTCACATTACCTTATATTCTTTCATTTGTTTAGATCTGTTTAACAGCATCTTAATTTCTCATAAAGTCATTAACTTCCATTTGCTCCAATCTAATTCTGAAGCAATGATTCTCCTCAGTGAACTTTTGAGATTCCTTATCCATCTGGCAAATTCAGCTTTTTAAGTCATTCTTCTCCTCCTTGCCTTTTTGAGCCTCTTTTGCCATTTGAGTCAGTCTGTTTTTTAAGGTGTTAATTTCCTCAGTCAGGCTGTTGACTCTCCTTTCATAATTTTCTTGCATTGTTCTCATTTCTCTTCCCAATTTTTCCTCCACTTCTCTTATCTGTTTCTTAAGGTCCTCTATGGCCTGTAACCAGCTCGTATTTTTCTTGGAAGCTTTTGGTGCAGGAGTTCTGATTTCACTGTCTTCCTCCTGTTCCATTCTTTGATCCTTTTTGTCACCAAAATAGGAGTCTAATGTTGGCATCTTCTGTCTGCTTTGTTTCCTTTGCCTGGTCATGTCACCCCTCAGTCACTTGACCCCTGGCCCTTTTGCCACAGTAGAACTCTGCCACCAGACAGGGAAGTTCGTTCCAAATGCTTGGGTTTTCTCGGCTGCTGGAGCTATTAGTTGGTTGCCCTCTCTAAAGCCTCCACACACTCTGGCAAGCTGGTCACATACCCCAGGACCTCCACCCTAGTCTGCAATTCAGATCCAAGCAGGTTAAAGCATGAGTGATTACCCCTCAGACTGGCTGCTTCATTCCCCTACTCTCTGCAGGCCAGGAGCTGAAACTGCCCCATGATGGTGGCTGCACCACAGCCCTCAGAGGCTTCTTGCCCTGGGGGCAAAAGCCGAGGCACTCCCAACTAATGGGTCCCAAAGTTCACACTGCACTGATCTCTCACTTTGTCCTTAGCATGTATGTGTTGCTAATACTGGATTGCGACATCTGCTGGTGATCTGAAGTCCCTTCAGTAGGTGGTTGGTCAGGCCCACCGTGGGGCCAAAACCTTTGAGTGGGGCTGGGCTCGGCTCCCAGAGCATTGTGCTGGTGAATTTCTGCCGGCCTGCCAGGCTGTCCTCACTGGGAGTTTAGCTTCTCTGTGTCATTTTGTGGGTTCTGTAGCTCCAAAGTTTGTTTAGAGTCCCCTTTTTCATGAATTGGTGGTGGTGGGAGCCGGAGCCACACGGAGCTCCTGTTTTTACTCCACCATCTTGACTCTGCCCCCCTATAACTGTGTATATAATGCATAGTGCATTCATGAATTTAAGGTGAATACATTTACACACTCCTCTCTGTGATATGTACAAAATTAGCTTAAACTATAAATGTATAGTGCAGTGCAAAGCTCTGTGTGTATATGTGTGTGAAGACATAATCACTGTAGTAGATATATAGTTATCTTGAGCTTATTTGTACATTATCTTAATTTAAAACTTAATGTATTATTTGAAATATCAAAAATACATAATGAATTGAAAGAGGATATATCTTCACGTAGTATTTAAAGCTTTATAAGGAATAATCAGAGTTTCAAAATAAGTGAGGGTATATGACATATAAAAAGCAAGTTTGTAATGTCATAGGAAAGAATTTTTTTTTTCTCTTTGTAAGACAGTTCAAGGTGAATCAGGACTAAGTAATTTTATGGACGATGGATTAAGGGATTTAACTTGAAAGAAAGAAATAATTGTCAATAAAAAGTAACTGAAAGCAATAAACCAATGTAGCCAATAAAACTTTGCTGGATTGGGGTGAAAACCTGTCATATACTATTCTATATCAGATGGAGCTAGTTTTAAAGCAGAACTATAGGGGACTGATAAATAAAACACTGCACCAAATTAATCAGTACAAATTACCTATATGAATCATTAGATTGTCAGATCTGAGGGGAAAAATTCATATGAAGTTAGATTTTCTATTTAGGTAAAAAAAAATACTCAAATGTTCCATATATGATCATTGCTTGAGAGCAGTGAATCCAATTGAACATCTTAAATTTTCATAACTTATTTCGAAAAGAAATCATACTAAGAGTAGGACCATGTTATAAATAGGTAATGCATTAAACTACTGGATTTGCTTTTTAAAATTATTTTTATTTAGTGTCAGTGTAATAATATATGTGTGGAGAGAAGGAGAGACAGAGACAGAGAGAGAGAAAGAGAGAGAGAATGAGAAAGAGAGAGAGAGAGAGAGAACCTAGATAGTCAAATATACTGTTTAACCACTGTCCATTTTTTCCTGTGAGAAATTTCAAATATTCTCCCAACAAACAGACCTTGTTCAGTTCTTTGACTTCAGAAATTTCCCAATTGTGAGCCAGACCAGGAGAACTCTTTCTTAGTAACTACCTTTTTCTTTAATTCTTACAGGTTTAATTGCACACATTAATGGAAAGCTTTCCTTTATAGTAATTTAGTAAATTTGGGATAAAGAGATAGAGATCAGAATAGGTCATACAGAAGAAGTGTTGTATAGTGGGGGGAAATGGACTTAAATCCAGAAGATCTGCCTTTATATCTTGGCTCCAAAAATAACTAGCTGTGTACCCCTTAAGCAAGTCATTTACCATCTAAAAACTCCAGTTTCCTCAAATGGAAATAATAATGTTTTGTGACCATTTCCCTTGATACCAACCACTATATTTATATTCCTTCTCTGGTGAGGGAATTACTTCATAAAGTGCTATAGGAAACATTGCTATACATACTCAGAAGAATAGATAATGTATCTTCTCTCTTAGAATCATTAATTATTTAAACCATAACTATTTTTATTAAATGCATGAATATATCATGTATTATAATCAGAATTGAAGATATTTTACATAAAGCTAAAAGGATGGCATTTCATCTTTGACATGAAGTACCTAGCTGATCCTGAGTGAATGAAATGACCTCTAGTGTTTAAGCAATGATCCAAGAATTTAAGTTTCAAAGAAGGTGCTGATTTTAAATTAAAGGCATATATATATATACATATATATATATAGATAGATAGATATAGATATACAGAGATATATAGATATATATCATCTCAGTATTCATGAAACTTTAAGACCAATATTCATCATTGATTGTAAAAGTAGTATATTTCTATTTCCATCAGTCAACTATGTTCCATGAAAACACTAGAGAGAAAACATACTCTCCTTCCATTGTTTGATTCAGCTAACTAAATACTTCCATGGCCTATGAGACAAAAATTTTTAGTTTGGAATTTGGTTTAAAATAACAACATCAGTATGAGATCACTGAATTTTAGAATTTACAAGGACTTTACCAATAACATAGTCCAGAATTACCTACAAAGTATTCCACAGAACCAAGAATTTGATAAGTAGAGGGATTTCCATTATAAAACTTCAATGTTGTAAATAATTTTTCTTCTAAATATAAAATTGTATCAATTTTAGTGTGGAATCAAGCTCAGTGCCCTCTATTTTGCTTCAAAATTACCCCAATCCTCAAATATAGGGTATAGGATAATCCTCAATTACCCCAATTCTGGAAGTATGCTATGTCCTTCACATGACCTCCATCATTTTATTAATTACCATTATACATTTCATGCCCAAGTTCATTCAGAAAAGACCAATCTTTTAAATACATCCATTTTATACATAAGAAAACATATGCCTAGAGGTATGTGACTTGTCACATGGCTGGTTCATGAACTAAAACTTAATTAACTAGTAAATGCATATTATAAAAGATGCTGTTCAATCCTAAACTAGATTATTCCCTTAGCTCACTTCTAGAATTCTCTAGAGTAATTATTTGGTATTTTCTTCATTGAATTTAAAATAATATTAATAGAACTTTAATAATCAAGGTTTTGTGATTTTGTTTCCCTTCATCTCAGGAGACAGTAATTCTGTGTTACTGTGGATGAAAAAAATTCATCAAGGAAAGCCTCCCATTCATCAGAATATTAATATTAATCTAAAAAAGGACACAAGATTACACACTGAAAATAAATAGAAAATTTTAGGATTAATCATTCTTTTGTTACTTTTACAGGAGATTAGGAGATAAAAACAGTTTTATTTTAAAAGGCAACTACTATATCAATTGACAATATCAATGAGGGATAAAAATGGGTCAGATAAAGTATTTTTCATCCAGAAATGTTTTTATAGTTTGGCTGTCTATAACTGATGAATTTTGGCACATATGTTTGGCAAAATACTTAGCTATATTCCTAGAAATGATAACAAAACTTTAAAGAAGTTATATCCATTATTTACAGTATTGAAACACAAAATTTTATCTATCAACTTTTTTTTTGGAGGGCAGTTGGGGTTAAGTAACTTGCCCAAGGTTACAGGGCTAGATTTTTTGTGTGAGTGTTAATTGTATGAGGCCAGAACCGAACTCGGGTCCTCCTGACTCTGGGGCTGGCACTTTACTCACTGCGCCACCTAGCCGCCCTATCTATCAACTTTTAATAAGGAGATTTGTATTTAATACAGAAACAATATTTTACATTATTTAATTATTAAAGTAGTAACCATAGGTTATACAATATATTAAAAAGGTTTAAAAGGGAGAAAAAAGGAATATATTTTGAAATCTACTGAGAAACACAATTTCTACTAGTTTACTTGTTTTCCAAAAAGCTTATTTCTCTAAACTTTCACCAGTAGACAAATTCTCCTCTTAAAGGATAGCCTTCTTTTCTTTTTTTAAATGACCAAACTAGCACAAAAGTAAAGCAATATTAAGAAAAAGTGGCATTATTGTAGCCCGTATGAAGAAATATGGCTTATATTTAGCAAGTACAAAAAATAATTCTGTATGAGGAATCTGAAACTTTCTTTTTGTATTTTTTAAAACAGAAGATAACATTTATCTCCACTAAGACACAAGTCATAATTTCTACCAATGCACTGAGATACGAAGGAAAAGAAAAGATGATAATCACACACACGTACACATGCAAACAAACACACACAAAGGAGACCATTTGATTCATCTTAAGCTCTAGAAAATTCAAGAGAGAAAAATTTCCACATCAGATATATTAGAATTGATTGTCTTAAAAGCACATGTTCGTCCCATCTCACTTTAAAATAATATCTTAAAATTCTTGATTCTTTGTAGCATAAAATAAATTTGTCATTGGAAGATGAGTGACAGTGGCAATATTAGTCCAACTTTATTTCACACTGTTAACAGAATGCATAACAATGGATAAACATTTGTTGTCAGCAGGAAGGTTGTCAAAAGAAAAAAAGTCTAGGTTGTTTTTTCTTGTTGTTGCTGTTGTTGTTGGGTGGTGGTATTTTTAAAACGGAGAAAAGAAGCACCATAACTCAAAACAATTGAACAGAATTATTCTGCCATCCCAAGTAATCAGTTTTCCTTCAATATCTTATTTTTTCTACACAGCATGACATACAGAGAAGCAGCAATAATTTGAAGAATGAAGAGCAGAAACCTACTGGGGAGGGAACCTGAAACACACTAAATAAATTTGTGGCAGAATTAATTCCAACACCCAGGAGGAAGCTGCTAATGCGTTAGAGTGAGCTGTCAAGTGAAACAGGAAATCTTTTCCATGCAATTTCTAATGAGTTTTAATACACCCCCAGTATTTATTTTAAGACATTCTGCTTGTCAAGGTGGAACTCTTGTTCCCATTTTCAGATAATTGACTAGTTTAAAAAAATTACTTCATTTCAAAATATTAATAAAATAGTCCACTTCAAATACAATTCCCTTGGTCCCTGAAGGCACTCAATTAATTTCTTTTCTAAAGGCAACTAAAATAAGTAAGAGTTTCAATGATGCTACCAATATTTCATCTCATGAGCTGAATTCTTGGTCTTGCCTTGAAACTCTCATTTTATCTGGTTTCACAGAAATTTTTAAAAATATCTAGAATTTAGTCAATAAGATTTATGTCCTTTAATGTGTTGTTGAGAGTTACATTTAGTATAGGATATTAACACTGTATTATAAAAATTTGTTGTCTTCTTGATCATAGCAACCAAATCTTTTTCTTATCGAAAAAAGTTCTTTGTATTATTAGAAGATCTGGCTCCAATATAGCCTTTCATGTTCGTCTCAAACCACTGCCTTTTGCATACCGCGTGCTCCAATCAAATTGGACTACTTCCTAAACACTTCTTTCATTTTGACACAATAGATTGATTAGTTAAGGTTGCTTATATGTTGGAGTACCCTATCCAAGGTAGTACTATCCTTTCTTCAAGAATCAGAATGGTATCTCCTTTCAGCACAATACTAAATTTCCCAGTCAGAAGTGATCCCTCTTCTTTTGAATTCTAATGACACTTTGTTTCTCTTTGTATCATGCACTCAACAATTTGTATACATGTATTAGCTCCACTCAGATGCTATTTCACTAAATGTGACTTTGACCCTACCTCCTCAAAAGGTTAGCCCAGGAAACATTTGTTCTCATCAAATTCATGAGGCAACTACTAAACGTATTTTATGAGTGAGGAAACAGAGCTTCAGAGGTTAAATGACTTGCTCAAAACTACACAAACAGTGTCCTAAGATGAGATTTGAACTTAAGTTTCCAGATTCACAGCAAGCAGCCATGCTGACTACCTTATACACCATTCTTCCCTCTTCTGTCTTTGCTTCTGTCTATGGACCATGAACTGGATGTTCAAGGGAAGAGAAAGAAAGAGACGGGAAGAAATGACAGAGTGGTACTATGTGCCAGGTCCTGTGCTAAGCACTATTTACAAACATTACCTCATTGGACCCTCACAACAGCCCTGTGAGGAAGCTACTATTACTGTGCTCCTTTTATACTTGTGGAAAGTGAGGCAAAGAGGCAAGACACTTGCCTGTAGCATTCCACAGGAAGTCTGAGGCCAGACTTAAACTCCGGTCGTGCACCAGAATGCCCCATGAAGAACACAGCCTGGCTTCCATTCAGGGATTCAAAAGGTTCTTTCCCCGATCCCCATCTTTTATACCAAACCCCATATTTCTTCTTGCCAGTAAAGTTACTGGGTGGCACAGCAGATAAGAGTGACAGACCAGGAATCAGGAAGACCTGAGTTCAAAACTGGGCAAGTCATTTGACCCTGTTTGCCTTAGTTTCTCCATTCACAAAATGAGTTGGAGAAGAAAATGGCAAACCACTGCAGTATCTTTGCCAAGAAAACACCAAATTGGGGTCACAAAGAATCAGACACGACTGAAATGACTGAACAACAATGAAGTTATGCTATATGGCTACATATCGTGGAACAACACAAGCAAGAAGAATTAACCTCCCAAGGACACAAAGAGTAACAGAGATACACATGGTGGTAAAATTAGTCTTCAGTATATTACTAAAAATAATTTACATGGAAAAAAGTAGCAATAAAAATATTACCCAAGAAATATATAATTAGAGAATTAGGTGGACCGTTCATGTAGTAAAAATAAGAGATAACAGAGTTGAAAAGTGCTACACACATTTGGCATTCATGGAATGTTAAAATACCCAGAAAAAAAGACTTCAGCACACTGAAATATCCCCATATGGACAAAGATAAACTTCAGCATACACACTGATACTTCTTCAAACACTAACTCATCAATCTAGCCTGTTCTCATGACTTACTCCTCCACTCCACTGCAGCTATGTATAGAGATGGTCACTCCCTTGACTTTGACATTAATAAAAATTCTACATATGGCCATGAACTCTTTTTTTCTCCTTTTTGGAGGGCAGTTGGGGTTAAGTGACTTGCCCAAGGTGACACGGCTAGTTTGTGTGTGTGTGTGTGTGTGTGTGTGTGTGTGTGTGTTAAGTGTCTGAGGCCGCATTTGAACTGAGGTCCTCCTGACTCCAGGGCTCATGCTCTATTCACTGAACCACCTAGCTGCACCTGGCCATGAAATTTTTGGCATGAAACTCAGAGCTTATGTGCCTAAACCATGTTTTCTGTCTGCATCATGATCTCTATTCCCTCTCCCTTTACCACCAGGCTACCATTCCCACACTAACTATGTTCTCCCTTCTCTAGCTCAATCTAGTAGTAGACCATATCAATTCTACATTATCCTTCTCCTTCGATTACCTTGTTCCCTTTTGCTACCATCAATCATGACTTGATAAGTCCTAACCCTAGATTACTCCCACCACATTTTTCCTTTTCTTTATTCATGTGATTCTGGTCACAGCTGAAGTAAATCATGAAACTGTGATGATCGGGTCTCCTACAAACTTATGTTATCTGATCTCAATTGGGACCTCAGAAGAGAAAGGCAAATTAATTCACTAACCTATTCTATACAGTGACTATTTCAAGCCTTATTATCTCTCCTTAAGTCTCCCATGGCATCTCACTTCCTCTATCAGCTAAGGATCTCACTTCATGTTGTTTTTTAGTCATTTTTCAGTTGTGTCTGACTCTTCATTACCTCATTTGGGATTCTCTTGGCAAAGATACTGGAATGGTTTGCCATTTCATTCTCCAGCTCATTTTATAGATGAGGAACCTGAGGAAAACAGGGCAAAGTGATTAGCTCAGGATCATTCAGCTGGTAAGTGTCTGAAGTCACATTGGAACTCAGGAAGATGAGTCCTTCTCACTCTATACTTGGCACTATATCCACTGTGTCACCTAGCTGTCTGCTCTCACTTAATAATTCACCAATGAAAATGAAGCCATTTGAGGAAAGCTTTCCCTTTCCCCCTTTTCTTTAGCTCTCATCATTCAGACTTCCTCTGCTGTCTCCTCTATCACTCTGCTCTCAGAGGAAGTGACCACCCTTCTCACTCATCAAAGCAAAAACCTCCACAAACATAATTGATCCCACCCCTTCCAAATTTCTACAACAATTTGCATTCACTATTATTAATCCTCACTTTCTCTTATCTTCAATCTTACTCGGTCTACAGATTCATTCCCATTTGTTTAAAAAAAAAACATGCCCATTTCTGTCCCATTAAAAACAAAACAACAAAAAAATTCTCATTCGATTTCACCATCCTGGACAATTCTCATCCTATCCTCATCTTCTCCCTTCCATAACTACATTCCTTAAGAAGGCCTTTCACAATGAATGGCTCATCCACTTCCACTCCTCTTTCTTCTAAACACTCTGCAGGTTAAGCTTCAGACTTCATCATTCAACTGAAACTGGCCCTTCCATAGTTGCCAAAGGTCACTTTGAAAAATCTAGTAACCTTTTCTCAGTCCTGGTCCTTCCCATTTTCTTTTCAGCTCTGACACTGTTATTCACTTTCTTAGCTTGGAAAGGATTTCCTCTCTAGATTTCTGTGGCACTGCTCTCTCCTTTTTCTCTTTTTATTTGTTTGATTGTTTCATCACATTCTCATTTGCTGTTCCTGCATTTTTGTAGTTTGCATAAACTATGGGTTGACTAGAGCTTTGCCCTGGGCCCCCTTTCTTTTTCTTTTTTATAGTATTATATGTTTTGCAATTATCTGCAAAAACAATTTTTACATTCTTTTAAATTTTGAATTCCAATTTTTCTCCATCCCTCCCAACCTCCCCATTAACAAGGAAAGCAATTTGATATAGAATATTTATGTGCAGTCACAGAAAATATATTTCCACATTGGTCAGGCTGTTGGAAAAAAAAGAAACATAAACGAAAAAAAAAGTCCAACAAGAAAAATATATATTTTTTAAGTATGCTTCAATTTGCATTGAGGATCTATCAATTCTTTCTCTGCAGCGGGATAGATAGCATCTTTAATTATAAGTCCTTCAGAATTATCTTAATAATATCTAATTATCTATGTTTTTCTGAAAACACTCCTGTCATAATTTCTTATAGTACAACAGTATTCCATCACAATCATATGCCATAACTTGCTCAGTCATTCCCCAACTGATAAGCATCTCCTCAATTTTCAATGCTTTGCCACCAAAAAAAGAGCTGTTATAAAGGTTTTTGTTTATATACTACATTTTCAAGTTTCCTTTTGCTATACAGACTTTGTAGTGTCATTGCTGGGTCAAATTGCATGCACAGTTTTATAGCCTTTTGGGCATAGTTTCAAATTATTCTCCAGAATGGTTGGATCAGTTCACAACTCCACAAGCACTATATCAGAGTCCCAATTTTCCCATAATCACTACAACACTTGTCATTTTCCTGTTCTGTCATATTAGATAATCTGATAGGTGTAAAGGGGCACCTCAGAGTTGTTTTAATTTGCTTCTTATCTAATCAATAGGCATTCAGAAAACTTTTTTAGATACTGTAGTTAACTTTGATTTCTTTTTCTGAAAACTCTCTTTTCAGATATTTGATCATTTATGAGATGGAAAACGACTGAATTTCTTATACATTTGACTCAGTTCTTAACATATCTGAGAAATGATATATTTATCAGAGAAACTTACTGGAAATCCCTCTCCCCTACACCCCCCCCACCCAGTTTTCTGCTTTCCTTCTAGTCCTGGTTCCATTGGTTTCATTTGTACAAAAATTTTGTGCACAAAATTCCTAATTGAATGCAATCAATACTACCCATTATTTACCCCATAACGCTATCTCTCATTTGGTATTAAATTCTTCACTTATCCATAGATCTGACAGTTAAGCTATTCCATGCTCCCCTTATTTACTTACAGCATGGACCTTTATGTCTAAATCATGTAATAATTTCTGCTATCTCAGCCCTGTCCCTCTGTAATGGTAATATAATTTGAATTTGAAGATCCTTTGTGTTGGCAAAAGTAGCAGGTACTTAGCATTTAGTAACTGATCAAGCCTCTATCGGGGAAACATAAGGTATGAACTCCTGTCTCCTGTTACTGATGTAACAGGAAGAGGCTGGCTGAAGGAAGTAGCCAATACCGTGTATGTAAGAAAAGCCCCAGGGAGGCACAGTCAGAATTTCTTGAAAACAAGATCTGGTGGCAGAGCAGCTACAGAAGAATGGAGAACTGAGTCCTGAGGACTTGTGGTGGTGGAGCTTCTTCTGAACAGGAGCACAGAGCCTGGAGCCAGGAGCCCAGGTGACTGAAGCATGGCTGGGATGTTGAGACTTTGTTTGTTTGTGGCTTGGTTGAGCCTTGAATTCCTTGGAGCAGAAATGGTGAAGGATCTGACATGGACCAGACCCTGTGAACTTCAGTGTGGAGCAGGACCTGCCCAGAGAGCTGGTCAAGGAACTGGAATATGTCTGCCATTGAACCCAGGTGACAGTCTGGTGAATCCAGGTATAATCTGGGACCATGGAGGGGGATCCAGGGAATCTGAGGACCAGCCCCAAGTCAAGATGAAAAGACCTCTTGTTAGGTACTGAGTAATTATGGAATTAAAGTTTACTAGTGACCTAAGGGGTGGAGGGTTTTGTGTATGATACTTAGTAAGACTTTGCTGAATAAGTGATGGATTGTACTTTGAGTACCTTGAGATATTGTTACTGATAAGTGACTGAGTTAATCTAGACTGCCCCAAGAGTGGAAGACTTTGACTATTGTACTACTGATAAGTGACTAAATGAGTTAATCAGTCTTAAGAGTGACTATTTTACTTTGAGACTATGTTGTGAATATTATATTGTGATTTTCTGTGAAAAGATGTAATGTTGTGAATGCTGTACCTTGATTTTCCATGGATGTTTTACTTTTGTTATAGAATAGAGTGATCACTATACTGAGTAATCAGAACCTTAAAAAAAGCTGTTCACAGTAGCAGTTCTTCTGGAAAGCTTCTGTGCATGGCATTATACTCGCATATTGCTAATGCCTTCATATTTAAAATTCCTGTCATCTAATCTGCAATTATTTTGTACTTTTCTAGTTCATTACATGTTGCTCCCTCCATCAGAATGTACAATTCTGGTGTAAAGGTAGTTTAAAAAAAAGCTTTCTTTAAACCCTCCATACCCAGCACAATGCCTGACACATAGAAAGTGCCTAATAAATGCTTGTTGCCTGACTAAAGGACTCAAATTGAACATACTGTTCAATAAAACCCTGAAACCTTTTTTTTTTCTTTTCCAGGAGAAGGCTTTCTAGCTAAGCTTCCCCTAACTTGTACTTATGAAGTAGATTTAAAAAACATACATACACACACAACTATAAAGCTTTATACTTATCCTTATGAAATGTCAATCTATTCAGTTCAGGCCAATGTTCTAGTCTATCAAGAACTTTATGAACCCTGTTTTTCTTCATTCAATATGTTAATCATCACTCCTAGGTTTGGCTCATCTGCAAATTTTATAAGCATTCCATGTATGCCTTTATCTGAGTCATGAATAAATAGATAACAATGAGAAAACCCTAGGGCAGTCTCCTAAAGACCTTGTTGCAGGCTGAAATTGACCTATTAATGACAATCCTTGGATTGAATTCCAAATCCACCTTGACTTCAATGGCTTTTAAAGAGTCTGTGTATGTACTTAAGTGAATCCCACTAACTGAACTTAAAAAAAATTCCTCTGATGTCTGAAATTGATTATAGCTACTATTATGGAGCGCTAACTGCTAGACGCTCATGTCACCAATGCTTTAGTTATTAAGGTTATTAAGAATTGACCCAGGAACCACATATTAAGGAGACTGCTAAAAAAAAAGTGGAAGCATGTTGTACCTTAACTAAAAAGAGATGAAAAATTACAGAATATAATAGTTGAACACATTAGTGTTCCTCACACATTTTATGTGGCAAGTACAATAATTTAAGACTAAAAAATAGTTCTGGTAAGTGAACATTATTATGACTACAAAAAATAGTTTTGGGGTAATATAGACATAAGCAAAAGAATAAAATGTTTATCTAATATATACATACATATAAGTAACTATCATATATATTGAGATAGAACAATTGATTTCTCCTTATAGGGATTAAAAATTTCCACTTGCTTTAATGGGAGTTTTATTAACCCCTTAAATTATATTAAATTGATCTATGGTAAAAATATACATACTATGATTTTGAATTAATAAATGTTTTTAAGTCAATCCAAGAAACATTCATTGAGAACCTTCTATGTGCTATATACTGTTCCAGGTGCTAAGGATATACAGACAAAAACACAACAATTTCTTCCCCCAAAATACTTATACTCAAGGAATAATGACACAAATACAGCTAAACATAGACTACCTCTATGTGTGTGTGTGTATATATATACATATATATATACATATATATAATAATTTCTTACCTAGTATGCATATATTACACATGTAATACAAACATATGCACATTAAAAAGGGCTTATAATCACTTGCGTGTAAAGAGTTCCTGGCAAGAAATTTGCAACAACAATCATCTTAAAGAGCTTCTTCAGACACTGAGAAGGTAAGCAACTTGTCCTGGGTCACACTGCCAGCATGTGTCAGATAGAAGACTTTAAAGGGCTTTCTGAATCTGAAACTTTCTCCTCGTATAAAATATATACAAAGTAAAAATAAAATATATTGTAATTATTATAATAGAGTCAGGAATACTTAAATCTTAATCCAGTCTCAGATATTTGGTGTTGGATTTTGGGCAAGTCATTTAACCTTTCTTGGCCTCAATTTCCTCAATTCTAAAAAGCAGTTAATAACAGCACTTAACTCAGGATTTTTTCCAAGAATCAAATGACAAAAGTAAAGTTCTTTGAAAACCCTAATAAAACTTTAGTAATTATAATAAAATATATACAAAGTAAAATAATAACAATGATTTGGTGTGGGAAAAGCATTGTCAATTAGAAAAATCACAAAAAGGTTCTTGCAGGAAGTAGCACTTGAGTATGCTCTATACTTTGAAGGAAATTAGAAATTCTACAAGGTGGAGATAAGAAAACAAATCATTCCTGAAATGAGAAGTAAAGAAGTTGAAAAGATATAAGAAACAAGAAAGAGGCAAATCTATCTGGAACATAGGGTATAATGGAGACCATCAAGTATTTTAAACACCAAAGAATTTTGCTTTTTATCCTATAGTCCATTTAGTTCAATGGAAATAATGCTGGACTTGAAGTCTGAAGTTCATATGTGTCCTGTTTGACCTTGGACAAGTCACTTCATTTCTGTTATCCTCAATTTCCTAAAATGAAGGGAATTAGACTATATGATGGCTAAGTTACCTTATAGTTATATTTTGAAGATAGAAAATGTCTCTATGAAAGAGGCAGCTATGAAAGAGTCTATAGCAGGGACGTGAACTTTATATTCACAATTCCAGGTTCCTAGTAGGCACTTCATAAATGGTCATATTCTTACTGATGGTCATGTGTATTGACTTAAATCAGCAATGCATTTGTCCCCAGAGTAGGATCATAGATATAGAGTTGGAAAGGGACTCAAAGGCTATCTTGTCTAAGCATTCTTTATTTGCAGATGACATTAAGATTTAAAGAGATTAGGTGATTTGCCCAAGGTCATACAGAAAGTAGGCATGAAAGTGTGGATTCAAACTGAAATCCTCAGAATATAGTCAGTGCTGTTTTGATAGCTAGTTTGATAGTTTTAAGGATGGATTCCTAAGGAGGAAAGATTGAAAGCAAAGAGATAAATGAAGAATCTATTGTGATAATTGAAGTAAAAGATGAAGAGGGTCTAAACTATGGTAGTGTTTGTATAAGTGGACAGAACAGAACAGTACACTATGGTGGTTGAATTGAAACCACAGGAAGTGGTAAATCTGAATGACTGGAATGAGGGTGGTTCCCTTGACATACATAAGGAAATTGTGAAAAGGGAAGGAATGACTAGCAACCATCACACCATTATAATAAGTGGCTTTAAGGTTTTCCAAGTACTTTATATACGTCATTTGATACTTAGAAAAATCCTGAGTTAGGTGCTCTTTATTAACTCCTTTTTAGAGATAAGGAAATTAAGGTCAAGAAAGGTTAAATGACTTGCCAAGAAACCAACACCTAGTATCTGAGGCTACATTTAAATCTTCCTCACTCTATGTCTCCCAAATTAATCTACCTATGCGGGTAGGTGGCACAGTGTATAGAGGTAGATCTGGCATTAGGATGACCTGAGTTCAAAAACGGCCTCAGAGACTTCCTAGCTGTGTGACACTGGGTAAGTTATTTTTTTCTTTCAAAATCTGACACAATTTCCTCAACTATAAAATGGGGATAACAGCACCTAAAGCAACAAAATTGTTTTGGGGATCCAAATTAGATAGAACTTGTTAAGTGCTTAGCACAATGTCTGGAACATAGTAGATGGGATATAAATGTTTATTTCTTTTCCTCTCTTCCTTATTCCCTCACTCTAGCCACTAAATGGTTCTGTTTTGGAGATGTTCTATTTGACATGCCTATGAGGCATTCAGGTAGAGATTTCTAGAGGTATTGGGTAATACAAAATTGAAGTACAGCAAAGAGAAAGCAACTGTTTGTTTACATTCAAGTACATGAACCAATGTTATCATCAGAGGAGAGTGTGTAGAGATATAAGAAAAGTGGTCCTAGAAAAGAAAAAAAAAACCTGGAATATGTTTACACAAAGTTTGTAGGATATAGATGTTATTCCAGAAATTTATTAAAGAAAGGGACTATTAGCACAGGGAACTCCCAGGTGAGGAAACTCCCTCCTTTTTGTTCAAAGGAAAAAACAAAGACTACACTGAATGACTGAAATAGAAGGTTGGAAGAAAACTGTTCTTTTAGCAAGCAGTTTAAGTGTCCCGGGAAACAGCTAACCCTATAAATGAAGGCAATTCATCTGATCGATGTTTATTTTCAAATGACACTTTCTTCTGCTAATAGACTTTATAAAGATAAAAATGTGACTTGGATTTAACCATATATTCTATGAGAATTAATATGGAAAAAATATACATAGAGACATATATATATATATATATGTATATAGTTTTTTTTTTATAGCAATCGGGGTTAAGTAACTTGCTCAGGGTTACACGGCCAGGTGTTTCTGGGTGGGTGCTAAGTGTCTGAGCCCAGATTCGATCTCCAGGTCATCCCAACACTGGGGCCGGTGCTCTTACTCGCTGTGCTACCTGGCCGCCCCGAGACATAAATATATTGCATTGTTTCTAGCACTCCTAGAACGTACACACCAATAAAAATCTTCAGTGTTCATTTACTGCATCTGTCAACAAACAACTCAGAAGCTTTTTCTATAGATTTAATTTACTATTTGCTGTCAACATCCATTTAAAATGAATTCATGATTTCACTCTGAGACTATAAGGGCCCATCATAATATCAGAGGTTCACGTTATGATTCAACTGAGGTTTATTTAGAAATGATAAGGAAAACGATTCTTTAACCATCCAAAACAGAATTTAAGAGCAAGTTAGATTGCTTTTCTTAAAAATGAAGATTGTCACCTTATATTCAACCAAATGACTAAAATGTGCATCATACATGAGGGGTTATTCTTAAGCTTATAATTATTATTTAATGTGCATTTGCAAAAATGTTCACAGTATTAATACAGTGAATACCAAATCTATCCATAGTCCTTGTCATCACATGGATCTCCCCCCTTTTTATACTTTATCAATGCCTAAATTTTTAACTGTACTTCTGAAGATATCATCAAATATTAAAAAGCATTCCAAATATTTTGCCTAGTAAATGCCTACACTGATTAAATGAAAAACATTATTAAAAATTTTCCGAAGATGTCACACTTTTTAATCATATTACATATGAAGTTGGAATATTCAAAACAAAAATAAATAGAATTTTTATTACATGAGGAAAATGTGCATGGTATTATTTGAAAAGCCTTTAGAAATAAAGTGATTAATATTTACCATATTAATATTATTATATTTCATATGCACAAGGGGAAAAATCTATACAACTTCCAATTGATCTATCCACATAAAGCATCATTTCAACAATAACGATCTTTTAATTGCTTAAATCAGATAGAATTCTTAAAGTTTTTATCCTTCTAGACCTCTCTGAAAGATCTGACATAACTAATGCTCTCCCCCATTCCTATACCCCTATAGTCTCCATCATGCTTTTTTCCTACCCTTTCCAGGTTTTCTTTCAATTTGTCTAAATGAGCTTCTCAATCCCTTTTGCTAGATTGTTATTAATAATCTGTCCCTAAATAAAACAATAATATTTTTCCCAGTGCTCTCTGTTATCTCTTCTCTCTTTTTTTCTTTTCTCTTTGCACTCTTATCTGTTGGCATGTACTTAATTTTAGTCTCTTTGCACATCATGGTTTTCTATCTATATATTCATTTCTACTATGTCTCATAAAATCTAGTGCCACATTACTAGGTGTAATAGACACTGTAATATTCCAGATGTAGAAAATGGATTTTATTATCTTTCTTCCACATCCATATCACCTCTTAACATCTGTTTTTGTTGAAGTAGTAGTACCCCTCCAGTAACTCAGACTTCCAACTTGAAAAACATCTTTAAGTCTTCCCTCTCTCTCAATTCCCCATATCCAATCAGTTATCAAGTTTTCTTGACTACTTTCCCAGCATTATATTGCATTTTCTCCCTTTTTCTCTATTTATATGGTTATCACCCCAGGCCCTCTTCACCTTTTTAATGGACTACTGAAACAGACTTCTTGTTGAAATCATAGTTTCCAACCCTTCCCCTTTCTAAGTCTACCTTTATATAGAAAGAAAAATAATCTTCCTAATATCCACTTGACTCAAGGCCTTTCTGCTATTCAGTAATGTCCAACTCTTTGTGACCTCATTGAGGGGTGTGGATTTCTTCACAAAGATACTGGATATTTGCCATTTCCTTCTGCAGCTCATTTTACAGATGAGGAAACTGAGGCAAATGGGATGAAGTGATTTGCCCAGGGTCACACAGCTACTAAGTATCTGAAGATGAGTCTTCCTGACTCCAGTCCCAGATGAACAAAAGCAAAACAAAACACTACTTAGTTTTGTATTTAAAGTCATCCACAATAAAGTTCTAGCCTATATTTCTAGACCTATTTTGCATTACTACCCTTCACACACTCTAGTTAAGTCAACAAGAGTTTATTAAACATCTGCCATGCAGTAGGCCTTTTGCCAAACATTGGGATTATAAAGAATGAGAAAGCAAAAACCTTGGTTTCTGTGTTCAAGAAATTCCAATTCTAATGAAAACAACTATGTACCCACAAAATATATACAGTGCAAATGGAAGTTAATTTCAAAGGAAAGGTACTGGTGTGTGGTCAAGCTGGAACAAAGAAAGTCCTCCTGTAGAAGGTGGTGGGATTTCAGCTGAGTCTTGAAGGAATTCCAGGATATCAGGAGGTTGATGGAAGAAGTGAGACAATTCCAGGTATAGGGAACAGCCAGCGCAAGGGGAGTCAGCAGATGAAGTGTCCTGTGCAAGAAGCAACAAGTTGGACACTGCTGCATTATGGAATGTGTAGAGGGATTCAAGCGCAAGAAGACTAGAAAGGTAAAAGTTGTAAAACATTAACCAACTGAACTGAACTGCTTTCTATTTATTCCCTAACTTCAGCATACAAATGTGTCCCTCTTTGCTTAGGCCACCTCACTTGTTCAGAATGTTCTCCTTTCTCATTTTCATCTTTTAGAATCCTTGGCTTATTTAAAGAATCATCTCATGTGCCACCTCCTGATCTTCCTCATTGGCAGTGCCCTTTCTTTCCTCCCATCAGCATATATATCCTTATAGGTTCACATATAATATCTCTCATGTAAGCGCCTTGAGTTTAAAACATTTTTCGCCTTCTTTTCTCTTTGTATAGAGTAAGCTCTTAAATTATTCTTGGATTTTATTTAATTTTAATGCAGAAAGTATCCTGTGTTTTCCTTTTCTCAATGCAACTTTCGATAATCCTCAAATTTAAAATAAAATGAATTTTCAATGGTAAGCTCAGCTCTGGAATAAGAGTATAGGGAGGCATACAGTCTAGCATTTAGAAGGTTAGGCTACCATCCCCACCCCTACTGCATATACCTTCTGAGTAGACATTGTACATTATCCCTAGTCTTTCACTAAGAAGAGGAATAGATCTTAACCCCTATTACATGATATTAATTAGCTATAACCAATCCTCAATATCATATTGTGAAATCATGTTTTAATGTTGTCACTCCCTCAAAAATAGAATTCATATGGTTTGTGATGATCTAAACTAAGACTTGATCCCCAGTAATACTAAATCCTCTGAACATCAGTCAGCTTACCATCAATAACACTGCTTACTACCTGTAGATAAATATGCTTCTTATTCAATTAACTGTCCCCTGCAATGTTGACCCAACAAGTTTTCCTGGAATCAAGTAATGGTGTTAGGCATGGACATTCTTGTATACCCAATTTCTTTTTTTTTTTGAAGGGGAATTGGGATCATGTGACTTGCCCAAGGTCACACAACTAGTAAGTGTTAAGTGTCTGAGGTCGGATTTGAACTCAGGTCCTCCTGACTCCAGGGCTGGTTGCTCTATTCACTGCACCTATCTATTCACCTAGCTGCCCCCTGTATATCCAATTTCTAATGCTGTGGATTTTGGTGGGGAAAAGTAACAAAAGTATGCAATTTAATTTTCTTCATTCAATACTGTATCTAAAACAGATTTTTCCCTATTGGTAGAAGAAACTTTCTAAGCTTTGCATAAGCAAAACATCTGTATCGAGTTTTTGATCCATATGTTGCAATTTAATTTTAAAATATGCTTTTATATTGGCCTCTAAACAATCCTATAAACAATCAATTTAACTTTCAGCTTGAGACAAAATAGCCTTTTTGCTTTTTCTAAAGGTGTGTTAGGGCTTCCTCTGACTTTTATTCAGTATAGAATAAAACTGAATGATGATGGGCCTATGGGCCTATGTCAAAGGCTTAGCAACAGAACACAATTAATTTGGAAATTTAAAACACTCTCAGTTCATTAGAGACAAAGGAAAAACACTTTGAGGACTTTATATTATGGGCATTAAGATCTACTTATGACAAATTTACTGTTTCTTATGGCATTTTTCATATTAGAAAAATAATAAAAAATGTCTAGTATGTTCAAGGCATTCTTACTAGGTGTAGGAAAGGGGAATGGAAATGGGAAAAAAAAAGATAAAGGAAGCTACATATTGAAGAAAGTGAAGTAAAGGAAGGCAAGCATTTCTGATGTGAAGGAGAGTCATTATTGTAACTACACCGAGTTAGGAGATGGAATTCCGAAGAAAGAATAGTTCATTCATCTTCTGATCACACTTTCGTTTTGTGTATACATTTAGTGGTAGAATTAGTTCCAAGAGTTCTTTCATCAATGACTTTTGGTCAAATTATGATGAGGAAAATCTAGTTCCAAAGAAGAGGTACCAATGAATACTTAGAAGTAATGATGATGATGAACGTAACAATAATAAAGGTTAACATTTGTATAGTGCTTACTATGTACAAGGCACAGTGCTAAATGCTTTACAAGTTTTATTTCATTTGATCCTCGGAACAACCCTGAGAGGTAATTGCTATTATTATCCCCATTTCTATAGATGAGGAAATTGAGACAAACAAGAGATTTAATTACTTGACCATGATCACACAATTAGTATGTACCTGAGATGAGATTTGAATTCAAGTTTTCCTGACTCCAGGCCCAGTGTTCTATGTACTGTGCTACCTAGATTTCTAAGTATCAGTTGGTGTCAACGTCTTTTTAGTCTTATTTTTACTACAATAGTTAAAGCATTATGTAACTCTCAGGTAGATAATTACAGTAACCTCTTTACTGGTCTCCCTAACCATTTTCTCTTTTTTAGGTAAATAAAGAGTTACCCTCTCTTTGTCATAGTTCTGTTCATGGCACTGGCCCTCCCAAAATTTTTCTATGGTTTTCCAAATGAAATCCAAACTCTTTTCCTCGGCATTCAAGGTCTTCCAGACTCTGGCCTCAACCTAACTTTCTAAATGCATCTTTCACTATTTATCTACATGTCACCCAATCTATTGTGTACAAGGACACCTTCCGTCTCCTACCTCTATGTCTTTGCATACTGTATTCTCTTCATATGGAATGATCTCTCCACATCTTCCTACTGAAATTCATCCATCAAAGCCCAAATCAATTATTTTCTTCATGAAGCCTTACATGAATCCTAAACTAGATGCGATTTCTTGCTACTCTGATTTACTCTAATACTTAAAAAAAATAATTCTAGATTAGTCAGGCATAGCTGGTTTTAAATCTTACCCTTGACACATAGCTATGCGATCATGAAAAGATCAATTAAGCTCTCAGGCTCACAGGAAACTTTCTAATAATTCCAGATGCATCTGAGTTGAGAATCTACATGAGGGAAGAAGTTTTAATATTGGGAGAGTTTACATAAATGTACATCAATAAAACACCATTTCTTATATTTTGTTTTGCATTTTACCTTTGTACTTGCCTTTCCTCTCTTATCATTTTTCTCATATTCTTCATAGTACCTAGTTCAGTGCCTTGAACAAAATATCTAAAAGAGGTGGTTGAGTTAATGCTTAATACGATTGAAAATTATAAATTAGTTTTTAAAATGTATATGATGTGCATGGATTAGGCCCAAATGTGATTCAAGTGACATTATGCCCTACTGGCTTAAGCCACTAACATGTATTTGAGAAAAGAAATAAGGGAAAATTTGCTGTAGCAACTGACTTGAAAGAATCTGTTAGAATCAAATGACAATTTCAATTGAATTATACCATTTTCACCACCAAATAATTTGCAGTGCCAGTTTGAAACCTCTAGTCAAATATAGTTAACAGAATTGCATCAAACATCTATTGTGTACTGACACTGAAAAAGATATGCTCAGACAAAATCTATAATATACCTAAGATCCATAGGAATAGCTATAATTCCAGGTAGTAAAAACATTGCCATCTAAAGTCATATTATAACTCTAGGCATTTGGTTCGATATTAAGAATTTTTTTCTATATCATTAAATAAAATCATGTTCTCCAGGTTGGAAAATGCTTCTCCTGTAACTATTACTCTTGCTTCATAGCTACCCATCTTTAAATATTGAGTTGGTTACTTACATGAAATAGAGAACCTCTGATATGAAGTTTTATCTCCCAATTTTTGAAAACTTGATTTAATTACTTTACTATGGTATTGGTCTTTCCACATTAACAAAAGTTCTTGCATTCAGAGCCAAATGAGCTATTCTAAGTTGTGCCAAGGAAGCTACTTTATGCTATTCAGTGAAATTAGAACAAACAAGGAAATTTGTCACCACTTATAATGCAGCACTAATTCATTTTTCATGTCTAAAAAATATAATTATATGGTTTTTATAATATAAAAGACATTGCTGCATCTACTTAACATAAACATTTTGCAAATCTAAACTAATTAAAATACATGTTTAAAAAGTGAAATGGTTTTTAAATTACATGTTACATAAATTAGGGATTCAAGCAAACTACTGAAACACTAAAATCTGTTTGCAGTCACAGAATCTTGGGGCTGGCAGTGACTTCAGAGGCCATCTAGTCCATCCTCTACCTGACCAAGAATCCCTTTTACAGCATACCTAGAAAATGATCACAGACCTGTGGCTGACAGTCACGGCCTCTTAAAGAAATCCAATTGAGATTTAGACAGCTCCAATTGTTAGAACTTGTTCTGCCTCTCTCCAGTTTCCACAATAGCCCTTCAAATACTTAAAGAAAACTATGGTGTTCTCCCAAAGTCTCATCTTCTCCAGGATAAATATCCAGAGTTCTGTCAACTGATTCTTATGTGGCATATTCCACAGGCTTTTCACCATCACGGCTTGATCTCCCTCATCTGTATATTTTCTGAAATGTAGATCCCCATACCTTAAAACTGTAGTACTCCACATGGGGTCTGAGTTCGGCAGAGTATAGGGGAACTCTTCCTTCTGTTTTCTGCACACTATGTATCTCAGTAGGGTCATATATGCACACATGTATTTTGGCTTTTTTTCTGCTATTTATTTTGCTATTTGCTCTCCATTTGTTGAATTCTCTTGACTCAGAAAAGGCACTTCAATTGTGGTCAAAAACTAAGTTCAGAGGAAAAAAACTAAGTCAAGTTTTATCTCTAGAGAAATATTAGGGAAACTTCAAAAGATTTTATTTCTTTTTTTTTAAGGCACAGAGTGATTCTCAGGCTACAACATTATATATCCATATTTCCTTGCTTCTCTAATGAATGGTGGTGGTTTCTGCTTTTATTATTGATCAGAATAGTTCCTAAATGTAAAAGGCAAGTGTGAGCTATCTCTAGAACATTTTATTTTGATAACCTACCCCCCCCCTTTACTCTACATGATGTCTTCACTCTTCCCTGACATTTCTATAAAATTATGTCTATCATGGCAGCGTTCTATATGGAACAGGAAAGAGGAAGTCCCATTCATTTTACTTTGCTGGAATTGATGGACAACTTATGAGATTAGTGCGTAATATAATATAAGCCCCAGGTCTTTTTGGCATCAACTGGTAGTTATCTCCTGTTTTTCAGCAGCTGTCTCTCTGTGATACTACCTAGTTAACAACAGTACAGAGCTTCCCAAAGCACTGAGCCCTGAGGAAGTCTTTTCTGTAATGCTTTTTGTAAGAAATATAGGTTTTTGAAAATTTCTCAATATTTGTCAATGGAGACAAAACTTGATTTGGTTAGTTTTGTTCAATGTGTACTAACCATAAAAACCTTAGTTGTCAAAATCATGGAAGGAGTTACATTATATTACCCATCATTGTTCACATTTTGATAGGATCTATTAGTCCTATATAAATGTTCTTTTGCTATAAATATGACAACACCTTTCAGATCTTAAAATCTAATCTTCAGAAGTCTAAATAAATCTTTGTGCCTTTAAGAAGCCCAAGGTTAAAAAACTTCTAAATCTGCAATTCTTTCATCCTCTATGTTTTGTATCCCAGTTCTTTTATCTAAGATATTGCTAGAAGTGTGTTTGGCTTGGGGGGGAGAGGCTAGCATTCTTAGTATAATAAAGACCTTTCTATAATCAGAAGAATTGTGGACAGTTCTTTGTTCTTAGCAATGTAGTTCAGTTATATTTCAATGAAGCATATTAATAAGATTTAATATTTGTAGTTATTTACCTGGACCATAATATTTTTTTTTTCAGGAAAATACAGTTTCAGGGTCAATGTATGGACTTAAATTTAGTTTCCAAGAAATATCTACCAAAGTCCTTGTATGATAGTACATTTAGGGTGAGATGAATCAGAAATCATAAAAAAAAGTTCTTCATCAAAAGAACTTTGGTAGCTCTTGTGTAAGGGTCTTTGATATGATGGCATGAATGCTAGCAGAAGGTGCTTCTGCCCCCCCCCCCGCCTTGTCTTATTGTTCGTCTAGTGCCTTCTTGAGGCTAATTATTGCTTCAAAGCAATTTACACGGCCTGATGGGCATATGGAAGCCAGAAAGACAAATAGAAAGAGGGCCAACTGTTGGTCGCTAATCTCAAAATTCAGTTATAAGTAATGAAAATGAAAGAGTGATACTACCTGAACCTTGAGATCAAGAGGAAATAATGTAAGCCTAAAGTGGGATATAAATATAGGCTCTTATTATGATGAAGCACCTGAGTAAACAGCTGTGGCAGCAACAAAGCGAATACCATAAATCTTCTCACCTTTCACCATGCCAGTCTCTGAGGGAGATGTAAATGGTACCTTTAGTACCATAAATATCTGGGGAACTCTATATAATTGGAATCAATTGCATGTCTCCCAAATTCTTCTCAGGAAGAGGAAACTTCTCCAGATTCAGATTTACATAGATGGAAAAACCCCAGCCATCATCTAATTTTATCTCTACCTGACCAAGAATACCCTCTACCATAATTCCCAATAATGGTAACAAAGTCTTCAGCTGAACGCCTCTCACTGAGTCAATCTATTCTGCTTTTAGATAACTGATTTTTAGGATGTCACCTCCCTTCCCCCTTACATTCCATATAAATCTCTTTGAAACTTCTATCCACCTTGCCTAGTACAGCAAAACAAATCCATTCCCTCTCCCCTATACCTGAATTTTAAATACTGCAAGTCAGGTATCATCCCTCCTTCTACCCCTAACGAATTGAAGCTGATACAGTGGATAGAATGCTGAATCTAGAATTGGTAAGCCATAAGTTCAAATCTAGTGTCAGATATTTACTACCTGTGTGATCCTAGGTCTGTGCCAATTTCTTCAAGTGCAAAATGGGAATTATAACATCTGTCATGGCTGTTGTAAGAATTAAATGAGATAATATTTGTAAAGTACTTAGCACCTGCCTGGAATATAGAAGATGTTTAATAAATGCTTGTTTCCTTCCTGCTTTCCTTTATTCAGCTAAGAGTGATATGGCATAGAGAAGGGGCCTATCACCATCCTAATCTCTCACCTCTATCTAGGTGATCAATGTTTTTCCTAAAATCTTTTGTTTAGTACTGAACACAATACTCCAGATGCAGACCTGATCAGTAAAGAGTTCAAGGGGTATAATAGTAAGCATTTTTTTGGACACTATGTGGAATCTATTGTAAAGCATAAGCTGCAATGTTCTTGAAGGAAAGCAGTACTGTTGATTCTGCATTCTATAGAGAATTTAGTGGCCAGTGAACTTAAGCCACATGTAATTTTAGCTTTCTTGGCAGATATGTCACATTGTGAAGACTTATCTAGTTTTTAGTGAAAGAATGAATGAAGAATGAAAAAGCATTTATTAATTATTGTGTACAAAGCCCCAAGTTAAGTACTGGGCATACAAATAGAGAAAAAAAATGAAACCAAATAGGTAATAAAATTGCTTGCAAATAAGATGAATACATATCAACTACACAATTCTATTACAAAGATGAGAAATGGTCAGAACAGAATTTTCATGCCCTGAAGATAATTCCTTTATGATATTACTTTGATAAGCCTTTCTTAAATTAGTGCGCATAACCAAGAGTTGAGTGTGTACTGAAAAGCAGATGTTGAAACAATATGTTAAGAATTCATAAATCATGGAGATACCTCAGATTATTTGACTTTTGGTATCCTGAAAAGTTTTAGATGTCAAAATATCGGCCCCTTTCCAGACATTTTCTCTTAATGAAATTCCCAATTTGTGTCAATGTTTTTGCTACTTGGTCTCTTGGGAAGAATTTTTGTGTGGCAAACCATCTAGAAGAAAATAATCCACCCAGTGGTTTTGTTACTTAGTCACCAAAATGATAATGCACTGAATGTACATCAAGACAGGGGTTTTGGGAGACAAACAGAAAGATATGTAATTAGAATTTATAAGTTGTTTTTAGACCCAAGACTTGACTTATTGGAGTCATCAATCAATCAATAAAACACCATCCAAGTATTTCAAATTATTTTTTGTCTTCTTTCAAGCCAAATAATAATGATGCATCAATTATTAAAAGATAGGAAGCCCAAAGGAAGTAAAATTAAGGGAGCCCTGAAGAGAATTTGTTTTATACTGCAAATGTTAAATGTTATGAAATAATTAGATACTTCATCAGATCTTTGCCCTCATAAGGGTAAAAGCTCCTTTCACTGTTGACAATTATAATGTCTGTAACTTTTCTTCCTGTGTCATTTACTAGTATCTATGTGAACTGGACCAAATCCGATAACCTCTCTGTAGCTCAGTTATTTCAACTCTAAAATGAGCATGCTAGCCAGGACTTTTAAAATCCTTAAGTACTAAAAATCTTTCACCTTACTTTTGTTTATGTTTTATCATAGATTACATGATAAAGACCTTCCTTAAATTCTTTTTAGACAAAATTCTCAGTAGCAGGAGGATAAAGGAAATTGGACCTATCTTTATCCCACTTTCTTGATCCCAGACTGATCCTCTTCTTTCTCCAATCATGTTTCATGAATGATATCTCCTATGACACCTTTCAAGTATAGGTCATCAGTGAAAATATACTGCAGCCCAAATGTGCTCACCATGTGGTCTCTTCAATTTTGATTAATTGCAGATTATTTATAATCATGGAACATCCTTAGGAAGAATTTAGGCTACAAGACCACTTGTCTGGAATGCTGTAGACGGGACTCTTACTCAAGTAAGGGTTAAAATACAAGGACTCTGAAGATCTTAAAGATCACCAAATTTACTCTCCTCCCATCCCCATTTGAAAGCTGACAAAAATAAGATATAGATAGGCTAAACAAATTGTCAGAGATCTCACAAATACAGTAGTGAATATTAGAGTGAGGATTTGAAAAAATAGACCGCAAAATTCAGTGCTAATTCTAACACATCACATTCAATCCTGGACTGAGATGTTATAGTCGAAATGTGGTGAACCCATTTTTACTATTTATGAAAAGGGGTTAGTATAGAAATGTTAATCTATTTAGCCTCCTGCCAGCTTCATCAATGAGTGCTCTTGGGATGGTACGAGTTAGCTGAATCTCATGAGAAGCCTTCTGTTTGGTCTTTCCTCCTTTCACTGCTATATGTTGTTTTAGGGAACAATATACTGTTTGGATTCTTCATTTTCTTTCAGAGTATTTTAAGCAAGAATTTGGAATCTAAATCAGTGTTGCCCTTGTAGTCCATCTCCTTTCACTTGGCAAGTGGATCAAAAGTTTGCTAGCCAAATCCCTTTTGGAAATTTTACTTCCTTGCTGTAATAATTCATTTAAATCACTTAAGAAATATGCAGGAAGTAGTAGAATATATTTGTCTTTTTTTTCCATTTTCTTTTTTTTTTGCATTGACAGATTATTTAAATAAGACAGGCTGAAATTTTTGCAATTGTTTTGTTTTCATTATTATAATTTCTTTAGTTTTATGTTAATTTTTACCTTTTCTCTAATTAGTTGAAGGTCAAGTTGCTCACAGATAGCTGATTCTCATATGGCCCTCATTTCACTAACTAGTCACTTCCTATTTACTAAAATATAGTCAACTCAATTTTTTTGTGTGATGTCGTTTGGGGTTCACCACATCTACTGCCTTCTTTTTCCTCTACTTGAAGAATTAAGGATATACAGACATGGTAATCCCAATATCTTTTGTATTTGTACATTTTCATTTTTTTCTACCTGAATCAAATCTTACAAAAAACAATTCTTGCAATTATTTGTGTTTCTTTTTGAATTGAAATAGCTAAATAACAAACTGCATGTTCACATTGATCTAGAGGAGCTTATCAAGTTTTGTTTCTTTCCTCCAATAATTACAGTAATTATAGTACCTTTTCATCTTCTGCTCATGCAGCATCAATTGTCTTGCTTATGCCCATCACAAACAGGAAGGATGAAATGATTATGTATCCCATAAAATTATGTATCTTATTTGCCTTTGAGTACACAATAGAACTAACTCTTTTAACTTTAACACTTTAAGCAGAAAGTGATGCATCCTTCCATTTAGCTCTAGCTTCCTTTTGTCTTCTCTTTTTGAAAGACTGGTCTACTAATTTGGGTTTAGGTTTTGTTTTTTTTTTCCCTTAATGGTATAACAATTTATTTGGTCATTGGACAAAGACAGAATTTTTAATTTCTAAAACTTAACTAGATGTTTATTAAAAAAAGTTCTAAAAATTGTTAGTCTTAGCACATTATGCTCTCTCGACCCTCTTTCCCCCCAAAAAAACCCTTCAATCATTGGGAAGGAGGAGGGATATAGGATGAAGGACAACCTTGTATTTTTATTTGTTTCTTAAGTCCAGCTACAAACAAACCATTCATAATCTATCTATCTAGTCTATCCTACTGGTGATGAGACTCTTTACACTTGGCTGAACTAATCCTTAGACAGCAACTAGGTTCATTCATATATATATACTAAATAACTGAAAATGAACTTGTGATTTCATTGATTATGTTGTTTTCTTGAATGATGTTGACTGTAAACCATCCATGCCTACCCATCCTGTGTGACTCTTATCCAAGTATTCCCATAAACTCAGCAAAGAGGGTCCAACAGATATATTTGGTAGAATTCTTTATTTGCTTGAGCTTTGGGAATTTGCCAATGAAGCTCTTTGGCTATCCATGTGACCATCCCATCTTCTCATGTAATCACAAATTTAGATCTGGAAGGGGCCTTAGAAATCGCAAAGTCCAAAAGGAAGATTTTACAGAGGAAAAACTGAGGTTAAGAGAAATTAAGTGAATTACCCAGAGTTACACAGTTACTAAGTGTTTAAGGCAGAGAAAGCCTTGGCCTGAAGTGAGGAAGGGTCGTTTTCATCAATTCAATCTAGCATCATTTACTAGCTGTGTGATTGTGTCAAGTCACTTAACCTGTTTTCCCATCTATCAAGTGAGCTAGAGAAGGACATGGCAAAACATGCAAGTATCTCTGTCAAAAAAAAAAAAAAAAAGGAAACGCAAATGAGGTCACAAAGCATCAGACAGGACTAAAAGAACTGAACAACAATAAAATTTTCTGAGTTCAAACAATTGAACTTGTTGAATCAATTACAATTCTCTCTAAATTATGTCACCCAGATTCCTTTCTATCTTCTCTTCCTGTGATATACTTCCTAGATAATATTTTTACTCTACTTCTTTCAAGAAGTTTCTTATTGATCAGCTCTTGCAGCACATTCACACCCCTGATATGCCTCTTCACTGTCCCCTATGTAACACTTATTTTTAATTCTTTGGAGATTGTTGTCGTCTATGCCATACTATCAAATAACATCTCTGGTAGAATGTTAACAATAAAAATATAAGTCCTTGGATTCCTATTTTGAGGAATAGGAAGCTTGGTGTCAGTACTGGAGTTCCATCCAAATGTGAGGAATGGACAATATATATTCTTCATTCATTTGATCTTTCCTCTGTGGCTGAACAGACCAAACTCCTTTGACTAATTATATATCTCATCCAGGAGTCTATGTGATTAGCACTTTGTCATCTGCAAACAGAAGTATCTGGAGTTGAGGCAGAGCTAAGATGGCAGAGTAGGAACAGGACTTCGGTGGGACTCCCACTTCCTCCTCCTCTAATACATGTAAAAAATGACTCTAAACAAACTTTAGGACTACAGAACCCACACAGTGACAGAGAGAACATAACCTCCCACTGAGGACAGCCCAGCAGGCCAGCAGGAAGGGTCCAGTGAAGAGCACCAGGAGCCAAGCCCAGCCCTATGTGAGTCTGAGGTTTTAGCCTCAGGGTGGCCACAACCATCCCTGGCTCACCAACAGCTGTGGCAATATCCAGAATTATCAACCCATAAATGCCAAAGACAAAGTGAGAGGTCAGTGGGCACTGGGAACAGGGAGTTCTGGAGTTTGGTCTGGCCTCTGCCCCTGAGGCAAGCAGCAGCTGAGGTGCAGCAGTGTGGCTGCTTTAGAGCTCCTGGCCTGCAGATTGCAGGTGGAACAAACAACCAATCTGAGGGGTAATCGTGCTTGCTTTAACCTTCTTGGATCTGGATCCCTGTCATAGGTGGAGGTCTTGGGTTGCGTGACCAGTGTGCCAGAGTGTGTGGAGGCTTCAGAGAGGGCACCCAACTAATAGCTACTGTAGCTGAGAAAACCCCAGCAAATTGGGACAGAGCTTTCCTCTTTGAAAGCAGAGTTCTACTCTGGCAAAAAAGCTCAAGAGTCAAGTGGTTGAGTGGCAACATGAGCAAACGGGAAGCAGGGCAAGCACAGCGGTCCACCTTTAGATTCCTATTTTGAGGACCAAAAGGATCAAGGCATGGAATAGGAGGAAGACAATGAAGTCAGAATTCCTGCACCAAAAGCTTCCAAGAAAAATATGAACTGGTTACAGGCCATAGAGGAGATTAAGAAGGATTTTGAAAACCAAATAAGAGAAGTGGAGGAAAAACTGGGAAAAGAAATAAGAATGGCACAAGAAAATCATGAAAAGAGAGTCAACACCCTGACTGAAGAAAATAACACTTTAAAAAATAGACTAACTCAAATGGCAAAAGAGGCCCAAAAAGCCAATGAGGAGAAGACTGCCTTAAAGAGTCAAATTTGCCAGTTGGAAGAAGAATCTCAAAAGCTCACTGAAAAAAATCATTCCATCAGAATTAGATTGGAGCAAATACAAGCTAGTGACTTTATGAGAAATCAAGATACTATTATCTTGATTTATTATTATTGTTATATCATTTTTACATTATATAATTCATATTATGTATTATATTAACATAATATTAATATGTAATACATATGACATATTAATATTATACATATAATATAAATATATTTATATTATAATTACTGTTTAACAGATCCAAACAAATGAAAAAATAGAAGGCAATGTGAAATATCTCATGGGAAAAACCACTGACGTGGAAAATAGATTCAGGAGATTAAATTTAAAAATTATTGGACTATCTGAAAGCCATGATCAACAAAAAGAACCTATAAATCATCCTTCAAGAACTTCTCAAGGAAAATTACCCTGATGTTTTATAACCAGAGGGAAAAACAGAGATTGAAAGAATCCACTGATCACTTCCTGAAAAAGATCTCTAAAAGAAAACTCCTAGGAATATTATAGCCAGGTTCTGGAGTTGCCAGATCAAGGAGAAAATATTACCAGAAGCCAGGAAGAAACAAATTGAATATCGTGGAAACAATCAGGATAACACAGGATCTGGCAGCTTCTACACTGAGGGATCAAAGGGCTTGGTATATGATATTCCAGAGGTCAAAGGAGCTGCGGTTAAAACCAAGTGTCACCTACCCAACAAAACTGAGCATCATGTTTCAGGGGAAAATATGGTCATTCAGTGGAATAGAGGACTTTCAAGCATTCATGATGAAAAAACCAGACTTGAATAAAAATTTGACATTCAGATACAAGAAGCAAGAGAAGCATGAGAAGGTAAACAGGGAAAAGAAATCATAAGGAACTCATCAAAGTTGAACTATTTACATCCCTACATGGAAAAATGATAATTGCAACTTATGAAACTTTTCTCAGTATGAGAATAGTTGAAGGCAATATAAATGTGTGTGTATATATATATATATATATATGTATACACACATATATGTCTATATAGGAGGGTATATGGCATATGAATACATATGTGAGTGTGTGTATATATGTGTACATTTATATGGAGGGAAATATACTCAGTCTTTTGCAATATATCCACTATGGAAAGGTTTTGAGTAGCTACACATGTACAACCTATACTGAATTGCTTATCTTTCCAGTAAGTGTGGGTGAGGAGGGAGCAAGGGAAAGAATCTGGGATTCAAAGTTTTAAAATCAAATGCTTAAATAAACATATTTTTACATGAAACTGGGAAATAAGATATACAGGCACTGGGGCATAGAGATCCATCTTGCCCTACTGGAAAGTCAGAGGGGGAATGCGAAAGGATATAGAAGAGAGCAGAGTCAGGGAGGGGGTATTCAGTGGGACTGCTGTTTTGGGGTGGTGGGTAGGGGAAATATGGGGAGAAAATTTGTAACTCAAAATCTTGTGGAAATGAATGATGTAAACTAAAAATAAACATAAAATTTAATTTAAAAATAGAAATATCTGGAGGACCTCACTGTTGACAGAGAATCTGTCTTTGACCCAGACCCTATACTTATTCACCTCTGTCACAGCAGCAAAGACCTTTACAAGTATATATTTACTATGTTATGCTTTGCCTGATGTTTATTATTAGAGGTCCAGGGTTATTTCTTTCACTAAATCTTCCAAAATATATTGAATGATTGTGATGTATGGATGGGTGAAATCTTGTTGTAAAAGTGTAATTACTGATATTTTCTTGATCATCTTTTTTGGGGAAACCAATAAGGCCCGAAACACATATACCCTTCTTTGTCCAACCTGTCAGCTTTTTCTATTTTTGTTCTTAATAACATTTCTACTCCCTCTATAGAGTACATATGGGATCACACACATTGAATCCAATAGTCTGTCCTTGATGAGAAGTTTATTATAATGATTTTATATTAATAGCGTTGCCATTCTCAGGCACCCTTTTCATTGTCTACCTAATGTACGCAAGTGTTTCTCAGAAAAAAACAGGTGGAAAGGACTTTAAATATTATCTATAGTGACCCTCTCGTCAATCAAATGAAACCTATTCAATCCAGATAAAGTTATTTTTTCTTAATAATCATATGGCAAATTACTGACAGACAGAATTTAGATGAGAACTCAGTTATTCTGATGCCAAATCTAGTACAATACACTTTTCTAATAACTTAATCCAAGGGATGATCAAAATTGTGGGCAGTACATTTGGGCTGTGCTTTGAAGAAAAATTTGTACTGTCTTAGCCCACAGCAGGTATATTCATCTTTTACCTAAATGTATGACTAGCCAAATAAAGTATTATACATGATGTGACTGGAACCACGTGAAATTAATCTAAAATTACTGTTCAAGAAAATCTATTTTTGAGTTGCATGTTGAAGAAAAGGAGAAACATAATTTGATGGATGGGAGGAAAAATGAAATTTTCTTTTAGATAAAGAGATGTAAGAGAGTTGTGGTCCTACACAGATTTCTAGAGAATTGTGATGACATTCATTAGGCCATCACTATAACTTAATTTGCCAAATATATGGTAACCTTTGTAATAACATAATCAAACACTCTTGAGGAAGCTGTCTTTTTGGGCTATGTGAATGAAAGAGAAAGAAGTGAGAGTAATGAGTAAAGGATTCAGAATATGTTCAAACCAGAAAGAAATGTGTTGCGATATCTAGGCATAAATGTATTCTCTATGGTTACAGAAGAAGAGAGGAGAATGGACCAGATCTAAGAACTATTGTGGCCAAAGAATAGATAGCACTTCTCTACTAGCTGGAATAAGAATCTTGAAGGAAAGGGAATAACATAAGTACAGAAGATGTTGCAAAAGTTTCCCCCAGTCCATTTATTAGAATTTATCCTTATTAAATTTTGACTTAATATTAAAAAAATAAAATATTTATAACATCTGATTTGCATTTATACCTAGATTATTGCAATAGCTTGCTGGTGGGTCTGCCTACCTTAAACCTCTCTCCACTACAATCCATTCTCCACTCAATCACTGAAAGTGATTTTCCTAAAATGCAGGTCTGATATCACCCCTCCTCCTCAATATCCTCCAGTGAGTTTCTATTACCTCCAGGAACAAATAAAAAATATTGTTTGACATCCAAAGTCCTTCATGACATAGCCTCCTTCTACCTTTCCAGTCTTCTTATATCCAACTTCCTGACAAAATTCTTTGGCTGTTCCACAAACGAGACATTATGTCTCTATTCTGGGAAGGCTCTCTTTCCTCCTCTCCAACTACTGATTTCCTTAATTGCCTTTAAGTCCCAACTAAAATCCCACCTTATACAGGAAACTTTCCCCAATTCCTCTTAATTCTGGCACCTTCCCCTCATTAATTATTTCCTATTTATCCTGTGTTTAGCTTACTTTGAATGCATGTGTTTGCATATAATCTGTTCCATTAGATTTTAAGTTCCATGAAGGCAGGGGCTGTCTTTTGCCTCTTACATCCATAGCACAATTATAAAGACAGGCCTTTATATATATGTACTAATATTTTTAGGTCATGAGGGCATCATCTAAATTTCTGATGCACATAATATTTTAAAACAACAAAGTCCAAGAAGTATAATAATAATAAAGCATTATATTTGATCATCAATTGATGAGGGTATTTCAATTTACCTTTACTCTAATAACCTCATTCATAAGAGGAAGATATTTATCTTAACATTAAATATCTATGCTTTTTATTCATAGTTCCCCACCACCATAATAAAGAGAGGAAAATACATTTTTTTCAATTCTTCAGTGATATGCTTATTCATTACAATTACATTACATTAGACTTAATTTTGGTTGATTTGATCTTTGCATTTACATTATTCTAATCAATGTGTATATTACCTATTTCTGTTTACTTCACTCTATATCAGTTCATATGTCTTCTACTTTTTTCTGAATTCTTCATATTTATTATCTTTTATGGAATGATAATATTCAATTATATTCATATACCCCTATATGTTTATCTATTCCTCAACTGCTGGTCATCTATTTTGTTTCCTATTCTTTGTTGAAAGAAAATATACTTTCATCACTATATGGCTGCATATGGGACCTTCCTTTCTCTCTTTGACCTACTTGTGGAGGTTGATTAATACATTATTAAGGAAAACATAGTTTACATCATATTACTAATTATAAGGTGCTTATAAAATATATTGTAAAACTAAATTACATTACTGAATATTGGCAATGGATATTATAAACTTTTATATATTTGAGGGCTCACATTGAACAAAATAGACCAATAACTACAACTGATTTGCTATTTGCTAAGAGTTGCTATTATTGTTGTTATTGATGGCAGTGATTGTAATGCAAAGCTAGGATTATAAAGAATAAGTAATACATACATATCAGAAGGAGAATACTGGAAAGCCATAATGAATTTAAGAAGAGGGTTGTTTAAAGGGAGAAAAGATTTGGTTTCATGTTCTATTTTGAAATATTATTCCAAACAAGATAAGATCCTTTGGTCATTTTAATACAAACATATACATAGGTCAACTAAACTGATGGATGACAGTATGCTCAAGATTCATGATCTCCTTTAGAATAACTGGATTTCAAAAGAATGAGATCTGTGATCATGGTTTTATAGATCTGTGCTATAAGAAACTACTCCACATAAAAAGAAGCAGATATGATTCTATTCTTATTAGTGCAACCACCTATCCTAACTTTCCCTATATCATCTCTATTATATAGTCTTCTAGGAACATTTTACTAATACAAGTTAAAACATCATCATATATCATTAAGCCTTCCATTTAGGAGGTGCTGTGTGTCAATGAATGAACAATACTCAAGCCATACTGAAAAACACCTTTAGACAAGACAATATAAATGTTATGACTACAGGAGACTAATGCCGCATGCCAGGCATCAGGAATATGATAAACACAGTTAAATACTCTCAGTGGTAATACAGAGTTGAAAGTCATTACTGAACTCTGTTACCAAGGCAGCACAACATGCATTTGATGATGAAAGCCAAGTCAAGGAAATAGATACTGAAGACCAGAAAACAGAAAACCAAATCTATAATGTCACCTTTACTATGGGGACAAAGAAATAAAGAGTATGAAGTCAATGTGTCATCAAACATTGTCCCAAACTGAACATTCTCAGAGGGAATATAACAGTGGGCCACATTTTAGATGTCACATCTAATTTGTTGAAGAGTTTCTTTGGCATCATGTATAAACAATATTCAACATTCAATGGCAAAGTCATGTCATTAACCATAAGTTTTTGGAATGTATCCAGTCTCTCATCACTGAATAGAGTGAGATACCCCCAGTGAAACTTCAGACATGTGAAAAAGCTATCTGACAGCAGCTGCCATCTGGTAGACTAAAGTAAGGAAACTGTGAGTAGAATGATCAGAAGAAGTATTTCAATGATATACTGACACACATTCATATCAGAGGATAGGGTTTAACTATGAATTCCTGAAAAACAAAATTATGAAGTCTAGTCTGGAAAGTAGTAATCAGAAATGAGAGGGATTGTAAGAAGCTTTGAAAACTAATAATTTATGCAGGAAAATGCAGTGATATTTCATAAAATAGCATAATATATAAATTGCGACATGGACAGCAAATCAATGGGTATACTTTCTATATGGACATTTCAAATATACTGGTGATATTCATCCCCCATCCATACCTACATATCAATGAACAAATCAGTGTAAATATATTGAGCAGCAGAGTTGATAGAATGTTGGACTTAGAGTAAGAAAGGACCAAGTTTGAATCCTGTTTCAGACAATAACTGTGTGACTCTGGCCACGTTTCTTAGTCTCACTGTGCCTCACTTTCCCTTTCTCTAAAACAAGGGGATAGGACTCTATAAACTCTAAACACCCTTCTATTCATGGAATCATGATACAAAGGATAACAATCACAACGAAAAAATAGTTTGCATCTAAGTAGGATATTGTCTTATATGTTAAAGTTCCAATGAAGAATCTAACTTTAGGTTCCTTGACTTAACTTTCATGTTTCCCGGATTGGGCCATATTGGATTTCTCTCTGGAAGATAATAGCCCATGTCTTTTGTCTAGACAAATCTAAACAGAAACTTAGATCAACAGAAATGTAGAAGTCAATATAATCCCAAATCAAAGAAATATCTTCCCTACCTACAAGATGTAGCACAAGTTAATACAATAATCCAAATTAATTTTCCCTGGAATTGATACCTTTATAATAGAGACAGATTGAACCAATGCAACTTACTTGGATTGCCTTGTCAGAATTAAATTTTAGGTTTCAAATTATAGTATCATTATTGCAAATCACCATGCAAGATTCCCCATACTGATTGGAAGATTTGCTCTCTAAGCCAAAGCTTCCCAGTCACTTTTTAAGGGAATGTTTCTATTCAACACTCACTATTGAATTAGTTTTATGAGAAACCCAGTCCCTTAGGTGATATGTACTTAGTACTGTGTCCCAGGATAAATGACAGATGTAAAAAGAAAATTTTTCACATTTCAGTTTAAATGACGAAAGAAAGAAATAGATTCCTCCCTGAGACTGCTCACAGTAAAGGGGCTTAGATAGTGAGAAACTGTTGAAGAAGGTTCAATAATACTTTGCATAGCTACTAAAAAGCAAGTGAGAAAGTAGATTAAAAATTCACGGCTATCAAGATTTAGTCAAAGGTTTCACTAATGCGGTTGATAATAATACAAAATAAGTGATATTGGTACTTAATCCAACTATGAATACCAGATTAACAATGAATTAGATAGATGGATGGATAGGTGAATGGATGGATGGATAAACAAAGAAAGAAATAAAATAATGAATTCATAAACAAATAAAACTTCAAATAATGATGTACAGTATTGAGCTTGGGGATTGAAATAAGTAGTACCTGAATTAATTCAGATCTTCTAGAGGAAAAAAGAGCGAAAGTATTGGGTTAATGCTTTCTATGTCATAACTTGGTTGCTTGTGATAGTAAATCTCCTGCTTTTGAAATATGCATATTTAAAATGGGGAAGATGGTACAGAATTGCTGGAGAAAGGGGTAACAATCATTTGAAGGAATAGATAGCAATATTTAAACCCCATTTCCTTTCTTCATGGCACATATATAAAACTAACCTTTATCCTTTTTCAAATTCTCCTTTGTAGTCTTGTGTCTATTACATAAAAAAGTAGAAAACAAGCAAAAAGAAAACTGTCACTTATTTTGTCCATCCCTTTTTTATGTATGACATCTTCAATTACGCCAACAATTAGCCTGCAGACCTGGCTGGAAAGTCAGTACCAGTATGCCATAGCACAATGAAGGTATGAAATACTAACACCATTTTCTTACTGCCAAAGATGACAAACCTCCCAAAGGGATAATTTCTCTCTGGGGATAAAAGCCACACAAAGCTCAGTATCAGATTTGTTTTAAGACTTTTCTAAGCCTAAATGCCAATTATGCATGAAATGGTGCTGGGCTCTGCTAGAGATGACTAAATCCTTTTCCTTGAGGATAGAAACAAAAATCTCAGTATACAGAAGACAAAATGGGACATATCTGAACGGCACATGAAAAGTGAAAAAGCAACAAGATTTAAAAAGAGTCATAAAGATCCAAGAACAGGCTTCAAATGAAGTCTCACTTTCTAACTGTTTCACAAACTCATATACCCAGTCACACACACCCACATACAGGCATGGTGTGGAGAACAAACAGTTCATTGTGCAATTTTAAAGAGAGAGAAATACAGAGAGACAGACAGAGAAAAAGTCAGAGAGAGAGACACAGAGACAGAGAGAGAGAGAGAGAGAGAGAGAGAGAGAGAGAGAGAGACAGAGAGAGAGAGAGACAGAGAGAGAGAGACAGAGACAGAGACAGAGACAGAGACAGAGACAGAGACAGAGAGACAGAGAGACAGAGACAGAGACAGAGAGAGGGAGAGAGAATAAATACAGATCTATGACCAAAATGAACCTCCACTAAAATATAGCAAATATAGAACAAGGCAAAACCAAGTAAAAGACAGAATTAAGTTGCTAAGCAACTTAACATTCATATGAAATCAGATATAGCAATTTGTGTTGGCAAGACTACACTTTAGGTTTAAAGAAACAAAACCAGTTATTAGTTTGAGCTACTAAGTAATTAAATGAAGAAGAATTAAAAGATTGAACTGAATTAAGTCAGTGTTTAACATAAAAGAATACAACCAATTTGTCTCAGAGGCCTGAGGGTCCAAACCGATATTTAATTACAAGACAAAAGATGACTACTGTCAAAGTGACAGAGGTAAAAATAGATTAAAACTCAATACTCTATTTAAAGAGTCTTGCTCAAAATGAATTCAGACTGTATGATGTTGGAACTTCTATAATATTCTTTCTAACATTATATAATAAAATGTTCATGCATTACCTCCTTTCAGATACATTAAGATTTATATATTTCACCTTCTGGGTCTATAGTATGTCATCTCAGCAGAGATAAAAATGCTGAATGTAGTGTGAATTTATCACTGCTATTCTCAAAGTGTGAAAATGTATATTATTCTCAAATATGGGGATGTTATTTGTGCTACTGCAATCAGGTACCACAGTCTGAATGCAAAGTAGCAGAACATCTATTCCAATGATGGGTAATTCTCTCACTTATAAACATGGTAGTAAAAATAGGATTAAACCTTTTGTTTGTTTTTTTTTTCATTTTGGAGATGACTTAATTCCCTCCTGGCTACTATCCCTCCTGGCTTCTCTTCAGTCAAGAGAATATTTGTAGGGAAAAAAAAAGGGAACTGCTATCTGTAAGTGTAATTCTTTTTCAGACACTAATCTGCACTAATGAGTTGTAGGGCCTATCACTTCAGTTACAGGTAGCAGTACCAGGATAGACAGTAGATTTAAAACAAAAAACCCAAACAAACAACAGTTCAAGGATGCTACAAATAACAAAAAGTATTAAACATTGCATTTTCAGATTTGTGAGACTAGAATTTGTGCTGGCTCAGATACTTGTATCCATTGAGTAAGTTCTATTTTTAAGTACATACAATTCTAAATCTGCTTGTAAATATTACAAAGAATTGAAATCTGTAAAGCTATATTAACTGCCAAGGGATCACGCACAAATTGCCTATTTTTTCATAATCAAAAGTTTTGCTTTATGAGAAAAACTGTTTTACTCCATTTTTAAGTATTAAATTATTGGATCTAATCATGAAGTTATTTCTCCTTATATAGGAAAAAAAAGAATGATACTATTAAATTGAGAAAGAGGCAAACTCAGTCTAAAGGTCTAATTTTAGAATAATTGTCTTAAGATTCACGATCTTTTCTGGTTTTTAAAGCATGAAGATACTAGACCACAGGTGTGGGGAGCCTTCAGCCTTGAGGGCACATGTGGCCCTCTAGGTTCTCAAGTGTAGCCCTTTGTCTAAATCCACTTAAAGGGCAGCACTTGAGGAACTAGAAGTCCACATGTGGACTCAAGGATTCAGGTTCCCTACCCCATACTAGAGTTTGGTCAGCTGGGCTAATGTTGGATAGACTCATTGCCTTCCTTCCTCACTTTTACTAAGCTTGTAGAAGTTTTAAAATATCAAAAGGCAAAAGGCCCAGAGAGTAAAGGAGAACATCGGGTTAGAGACCTTATTTAATCCATCTAATTCAAAGGTAAGAAATAAGATTAGCCTAACTTCATGCCCTGGAAGTTGGTGGCTCAGTGGACAGAGTAGAAAGAAGCTTAAGTCAGAACATACAGCCTCATGTGTATGAATCTGGGCCGTTACTTAAATTCTGTTTCCATCAGTTTCCTCAATTATAAAATGGGGACAATAACAGTACCAATCTTGCAGGGTTGTTGTAATAATCATATAAGATAATACTTGGTAGGGGCAGCTAGGTGGCACAGTGAACAGCACACCGGCCCTGGAGTCATGAAGACTCGAGTTCAAATCCCGCCTCAGACACTTAACACTTACTGACTCGGGCAAGTCACTTAACCCCAATTGCTGTGTCTTCCCCCCCACTCCAAAAAGACAAAAAAAAATCATTAAAAGATAATACTTGTAAAGGGCTTAGCACAATCCCTGACATTTATATGTCGTGGGTGCAATTTAAATGCTTATCCCTGTCCCTTTCTAATGGGTACGGGGAATTTGCCATTTACCTTTTAACTGTTCCTGCTAGTCAGCTGAGCCAGTGTTGTTAATACTAAATCTAAATCTCCTCCATTGTAGCTGTCAGAGGGGGAACCTGTAATGCCTCTTGCTCCATTATTTGGTACCTAACTACCCAACTCATCATTTTTAGGCTCTTCTCAATCCTATTTTAAGATAGATAATAAATTTGAGACAAACACTTACAAGGAGAGAAAGAAATTCAAGAACTAGTATAAATCACGTGGTACAATGGCTAAAGCATGGGGAATGGGGTCAGGAAGACCTGAGTTCAAATTTTACTTAAGACACTAGCTTTGAGACCCTGAACAAGTCACACTTTAAATGAGGAAGAAACTACACTAAGAGAGTTCCTCAGGCTGACAAAATCACCAACGTTGTGATTACTGTCCTTTACAGATAGTTCAGGATACTGATGATTTCTGATAGCTCCAAAACAGACTATGATTCTGAGGTCTGTGTGTGCTCACCTTAATCCCCTCAATTAAGGATCAGTAAACCTTCCTCCTCAGGACCACTAATGAGGTGAGCAGTAGTCTTAGTTGTGTCTGGAGAAATCACTCTAAAACACTGAATAAGTAACTGGTTTTTGCCTATTGAATACATTTCAGATATATGAACCTGGTATGGGGGGCCCTATACAAGCTAATTCCAACCTATCTTTTCAGCTATATCTGGCTCTATGTTACATCTATCTCACATACACTCCCATGCTCTTCAGATACTTAGATTTACATATTCTGTCTTTTGGGTCTATGTTCTATCATCTCAGTATAGATTGAAAATCTGAGATAATGTATAGAATACTGGATTAGCAGTCTGAGGACTTGGGTTCAAATCCCACCACCATTACTATTTATGTTACCTTGGGCAATTCACTGGATGTCCCTGGACCTTCAGTGTCGACACCTAGAAAATAAGGTTGGTCTGCATGCCATCCAAATTCTTTTTTTTTTTTATTTTTTTTAAAAGCAATCGGGGTTAAGTAACTTGCTTAAGGTTACATGGCCAGGTGTTTCTGGGTGGGTGCTAAGTGTCTGAGCCCAGGATTCGATCTCCAGGTCTTCTCAACACTGGAGCCGGTGCTCTTACTTGCTGTGCTACCTGGCCGCCCCGATGCCCTCCAAATTCTATTATGGCTTTAAGTATGTTTTTCTATGAAAAACTGGGAAATTATCTTCCAGCAAACCTAGTCTATCCACCAAATTTCTCTCATGATTGACATTTAAAGCCTTTACTAATACCTTTTCCTATCGCTGGCATGCCATTTGTATTTCCTCTGCATCTGTGCCTCTTAACTTCCTACTGATCATTCAACTCCTTCCTCAAAAGCCAACACCTCAAAAACCCTTCACTAAAACCTTCTGCTAGAAGTAATCATTTCCTCATTTGAGATGAGGAAATTTCTTAACTTCTTTTGTACTGTTCTAATTTTATTTTTTATTAATTTGTGAATATACAGCATCTCATCTCTCCTACTAGATTACAAGCTTCTTACAAGGGCTATATCTTATTGATCTTTGTATTTCTATTAATGCCTACTCCAGGATTATGCACAAAGTGAATGAATGAATGGTGAACTGAAAAGAGACATAAGAAAAATGAAGAACTGTATCTTATTAATCTTTGTATTTCTATCAGTGCTTATCTCAGTACACTGCACACAGTAAATGAATGAATGGAAAAGAGAAGTATAAGAAAGAACAGAAGTGGTAAGAAAGAGAATTTTTGTTGTTAAATGAATCACTGACTGAAGAAAAAGAGGGAAAAACAAAAAAGGAACAAAGGAAGAGGAAGAGAAAAAGATAGTGAATATTGCAAATTGATAATAAAAACTGAAGAGGTGAAAATACAGGCAGGGAAAGGCTGAATCTGATGGCGCTCACTTCAGAGTTGGCTAGTTCCTGCTGTACATTCTATACATTCCTGCTATACTTTTTTCTTGGCTGGTCGTTCTGTAGTTTGTTTTCTCCTCTTTCTGAGTCATTTTCTTGTCATTTATCTCTTGAAATTTATGTTTATTTCCAACTCATTTCTCTAATTTAATGTCATTTTAAATCCTAGTGTTATTCTCTGGGGGTGCTATTCACCTCACCAATTTAATTCCAAGAACCATGATAAGTATGCTAATATATAATTTGAGTCACTGACGAAATCATACAGAGGAGTGGGCGAAAACTTATAATGACAAAGAAGGAAATGAAGAGGGAAAAATTATGACTAGCAGGATTTAGAATTCTCAAGTGTCTAACATCAGGTTTGTTCAATATCAATCTACATATTGCTCAAAGCAGTGATAGTTGGGCTTCCTAAGAAGTATATTTTATTGAAGAACTTGAAGAGCAACAAAAATGTGGCTATTTAAAGAGGCAAGAAACAAATGTCTAATGAGTAATCTAGAATACCTTAATGGAATTCTCAATATTAAGTATAACTCATATATCTTCTTTATGAAATTTTTTATAATTTTCCCCGAAGCTTATGGCTGCCATCCCAAACTACATTGTATTTTATTAAAATTAGCACTTTAGCACAATTACTATTACTACTACTTTGTTAATATTAGAATTTAATAAGTTTAGATTTATGAGGTATATATTTATAACTATCTTCTTCAATTAGGGATATGTTCTAGAGGGATTGTTCCATGTGCTTGTATCCTCATTCTTTTTTTTCAAATGCTTTATAAACTTCTGATTTACATCATTCATTTCCGCCAGATTTTGAATTACAAATTTCTCCCCGTTTTTCCCCTACTCACTGCCCCAAAATGGCAGTCCCACAGGATATCCCCTCCTCCAATCTGCTCTCTCCCACATTTTCTCCCATACCCCTTTCGACTTTTCCAGTGGATCTCTGTGCCCCAGTGCCTGTATATCTTATTTCCCAATTACATGTAAAATAGTATTAATAATAGTAAATAGTTATACTATATATTATAACAATAATATATATATACCTAAATATTTTATTTTAAAACTTTGAATTCCAGATGCATTCCCTTCCTCCCTTGTCACCCACCCTTACTGGGAAGATAAGCAGTTCAGTATAGGTTGTACATGTGTGGCTAATGTAAAACAATAACACAGTAGATATATTGTAAAAGACTGACTATATTTCCCTCCCTCCTATCCCACCTCTCACTTGTTCTATTCTCTACTTTGATCTCATCTCTTTTCAAAAGTGGATGCTTCCAATTTCCCTCCCCCCTAGCCTGCCCTCCCTTCCATCATCCCCCTCTCTAATCCCCTTCCCCCCTTACACTCCTGGAGGGTGAGATACCCAATTTAGTGTGTATTTCATTCCCTCCTCAAGCCAAATTCAATGGAATAAGGTTGACCCATTCCCTTTTACCTTCCTATTCTTCCCCTCCATTGTAACCATTTTCCCTTGCCTCTTCTATATGAGATAGTTTACCCCATTCTGGCTCTCCCTATCTCTTCTCATTATATTCCTCTGTCACCTCTTAATTTCACCTTTTGAGTATCATCCCTTCCTGTTAAATTGGCCCTGTGCCCTTTATCTATGTATACCTATAAACATATATACACACATTCACATATGTATTCATATGCCCATATACCCTCATATATATAGATATATACAGATCTATATCTATATATGTTCAGAGTCCCCTTTTTACATGGATTAGGGAAGTTGGAAGCCGGAACAGCAGGGAGGTCCTGCTTCTACTCCCTATCCTCACTCTTATTACACAGTAAATGCCTAATAAATAATTGATGATTGATTAATTGGCCTTAGCATATTCCTTTCTCTGTTTGTCTGATGAAACATGGGCTGGAAATATATACCAGGAAGCAATTATTACAATTAACTAGGATAGTAGATTGTTGTGTCTGGCCAGTGACCTTGAAGGAGTGAGAAAATTGAACAATAAGTCAGTCAGTATAATTATTATGTGTGAGGCACTGTATTAAGAGCTGGGAATATAAAACAAAGACAAAAATATTGTCCCTGAGTTCAAAAAGCTCAAAATCTAGTCAGTAAACCTAGACATATACTTAAGAGTTGCCACATATCATCGCTCTATAACTATGTGATATGCTACGTATTTGGCCAAAAACTCCTCACAAAGCAATTTTATTTTAATATTTTTTATAACACAAGGAATTAATATATATCCATATCATGATTTTCCTGTTACAAAAATGAATATTTCTAAAATGTTAATTAAATTGATTGAATTTTTGTTCCATTTATTTTTTCCTGTTTTCTCATGATGATTTTTTTTGTTTGATTCAACATTTATTAAAGATGTATTAATTATAAGGCACAATCTAATGTGCTCAAGTTTTCAATTCTCCTTACTTTTTTAGCAAGGTACCATAACCCTTTTTTTTTCATGGTCATCTTTTGTTCACTCCTTCTTTCCCGTTATCTTCTTGTTAAGGAATGTGTATGTGTGTGTCTGTGTGTAGCTGTAAAAATGTTCAAATATATGTATTTATAATGAAGAAAGCAAAAAAGTTTCAGGTTAAATGTTTTCTCGTAGTCTACCGGGAGATAGGATGATGATACTTTCCTGGACAAATTTCAGACAACATAATCACTTCATTGAGATTTTCTAAATTTCCCTACATTGGAATTTCTATGTAGTTGTCTCTAAAAGAGAGAAAATGAGAAATGTAAACACAAAAAAGCTGCCTAAAAATAAACCATATATTTCAATTCATTGAGCACCTTGGGATTAAAATTCAAATCAGGGAAGTGTGAAATGTAATGTGTGTTTAGGGAATAAAACCACCTTTTAATTACTGTTGATGTTTAGAGAATATAGCCCTCTCAGAATCTTATTTTCAAAATTTTGTGAAAACAAAGCAAAGCAATTTTCTCTCAAAAAACCATACAAGGTCATAAATGCAGAGAATAATATGTTTTGCTCATATAGAATTTTTAAATGTTCTTTTAGCATAGGGTTTTTAAATTCCGCATTTGAAAATGTAATATATATATATAATATATATATTTTTTGTAACCAATGTTCTTCCTCTTCCCCCACTATCATTCCAAATCAAACACACATATGAACAGAAAAATAGAGAGAAGTCTTCAAATCCCCTGGCATAAAAGAACTAAGGAACAAAAACAAGGTTTTTAATGAGAAAAAATGTTCTTTTCTAACAGTTGCCATGACAAGGTTAATGTGGAAGCTGTCATTGAGTGGGCATCAAAGAAGGGTACAGAAGTCACGGCACACATATTTAGTCCATTCTCTTCTTTTTGTCAAGGTAAGTCATGCAGGGATGCTCATATAGCATATGAACAATGAAATCATTTGAGAGAACTATTCATAAAAGTCAAAGGATGATATTCCACATGATGAAATTGACAAAACCTACTCCGATACAATTCTCAAGATAAGAATGCAGAATGTACGGTCTCCTCAAGTTAGCTAGTTTGTTCCAGGTGATTAAAAAGAGGTGCACAGTAAATATTTTATTGTAATTCATAAATAATTTAAAGATAGTATCATGGGGAAGGATGTAAACTAAATTTATATGCTTAAATTCAAAGTCATTATGCATTTTTAGATTATTCTTCACTATTTTCATGTTTAAAAGGATGATTTCAGCATATTGTATATCATCCTTTAGAGGTAAATGTCCCTTTTGATTATATGTAGTTCTCTCTCCCCCACCCCCACCCCAGTGATTTCCTCTCCATGTGCACCTTTTGAATAAGTAGCACTGGAGAAAGCAGGAATGTTTCACCAGAATGTCAATGTGGTTTGCTGCCTGGGAGTTAGGTTGATTCATTACTTTTCTTTGATACTAGTCTTATTGTAGCAAAGCTTCTTGCTTCCAACTCTGTTTTGCAAGGGGGAAAAGTATCCTCCTTTTGAGGGGGGAAAAAAGGTAGAACTGAATTAGAGTGACTCAGGAAAAAGGAATGGAACTCAACCTGGGAACATAGATTCTTGTGGAAGCCTATTTGTTTTCAAATCCAGCAACCCACTCAACCAGTAATTGAAAAATGCTATATGTCTTCCATCTTTTTCAGTAGCTGCCATTTATTGTAGTATCTACTATGAGAATATTCAATTCAATAAAAATTTATTAGAATCATACTTTCTCTGTGCCGAGGATACACTTGTGAAAAACAACACAGTGTATGCCCTTGAGGAGTTTACATAATAGAAATGAGAGAAGGCTTGTCCACAAACTATAACACAGGTTAGAAAAATGATTATGTATGTACATAGGCCAAGTCAAACAGAGTGGAATGGAACATATAGACTACTTCATCAATTGGCAAATCCCACTTGATATACAGCATTAAAAGGACCAATGTGGATCCATAAAATTAAGATTCATGTTCCTTTCCTGCATTCTGGTGTCAAATTTAATGAATTTTGTTTACATACAACTAATAACCACACAATTCTAGGTGCTTTTAAAGTATTCAGGAAGTTTTTGATTGACTGCTAAAGCAATTTGGCAATAAAACCAAATATGGGCCTTCCATGTCTTTGGCATGCTTATTGTGAGATAGAAGAAGAAAATATATCCAAGAATAACTCACATATTGCATAATTTGAAATAATGCATGCATATTAAAAGAGATAAGGGGAAAATCCTCTTTTTTTTAAAGTGAATGACTACTATTCTGCTATGATATGGTCAACTCAGTGTGTTTAGCCATGACCTGTCAACTGCTTTGATTATGACATGACCTATCAAGTTCATTCTGCAGCTATAATTTTTCCCAAAAGAATTCTAAGCATTTGTGTTTGATTCAAGTTTACCTTTTATGCAAAGCATGAATAACCTTATTAATACAAAACAGATGTCAACTAAACCTAGGAAATAAATATATAATTTCTTGTGGTAAGGTAATTGTTTTTAAAATGCCTCCATTCTTAAGATCAAAATACAATTTAATTGCACATTAGCACAGTTCAATGAAATTCAACCAACATTTAAAAATAACCCAAAGGTATAGAAATATGTAAATGGGGAAAGCAATGTATTTTACTGAAACTATTGAAACTAAAATTTAAATAGTTATATCTTAAAAATTACGTGCATACAAAGTAAATACTTTTGTACTACAAAATATTTGTGATCTCATCAACATGAATTTTTCTCATCAATCAAGATAGATCATAGCCCCTCATTGCCTTCCCAAGTTTCTCTGGTGTACCCTTTGGCAGTGAGCATCTCCTAACTGGGACAGGTAGTCTTCAAAACATAGTAACTTGGACCACACTTATTTTTTCTTTCTAGCTTTAATTCTAACCTACCAGAGCCTACACTCTGCAGGTAGAGGATTTTTTTTTTGGAGGTGGAAGGGCAGGGCAATTGGGGTTAAGTAACTCACCCAAGGTCACACAGCTAGTAAGTGTTAAGTGTCTGAGGCTGGATTTGAACTCAGGTCCTCCTGACTCCAAGGCCGGTGCTCTATTCACTGTGTCACCTAACCGCCCCTGCAGGTAGACTTTTTGAGAACCCAAAGTCACTTCCTTTTTATAACCAAAACAAAAATAGATGTTGTGTGTGTATGTGTGTATGGGTTCCAAAATCCAAAAAAGATGTTAGCTTATGTTAGCTTTCTGGATAATTAGAACACTATAATTGGAAATAGTAAAAGAATAACCAGTTGACTTAATAGGGCCATCTGCATATATGGACAGATATGTGGCAAAGACCTGAGTTCAAATCAAGATTCAGACACTTACTAGCTGAATGACCCTGCCCAGGAAACCCTTAGTTTCCTCTTCCATAAAACGAGTATAATAACAGTACGTCCTTCTCAAGGTTGTTGTGTTGATAAAGTGAGATATTTGCAAAGCAAAGTTTCCAAATCTTAAAAGTCCCTATAAATTCTTGCTATTATAATGCTGCTGTTGCTGCTGCTGATCTGTTTTCACTAATGAAGTCTCAGGAATCATTATGGGGAACACAGCACAAAAAAAATTGCTAACTCAGTTAAAGGAAAGAATTGGCTATAATTGGATGGTGTGAGCTTCTAGCTAGTAGCCTAGCTTATTTATTTATTCATTCATTCATTTATTTAATTTCGGTGAGGATGGAAGGAGGATAATATTTTCTAAAACTATTTTTCAAGATATTTGACAAAAAGGAACTGATTTCTTGGTTAGCCAAGTCAAGTAAAGAAACATTTATTAAATACTTCCTGTGTTCCTGGCACTGTGTAGGGGAAGAAAGTAAACCAAAAGCGTGGTCCCTGATCTCAGAAGGGTTGCATATGAATGGAGAAGACAACATGCATATAAATATGTTCACAAAAATATACGTAGTGTAAATGTGACATACTTTCAAAAGGAAAGTAATTGCAGCAAGGAGGACCAGGAAAGGCATCCCTCAAAAGTGGGATGAGTGAAGACTTGAAGGAAATAAGGTAATTTGGAGGCAGATGTGAAGAGATAGAGTATTCCAGGTATGAGAAAGACAGAGGCGGAGGTCCCAGCCAGTACAAATGCATGGAAAAGCACCAAGGCTGGAGTTGGTGGAATGGAAGGGAATAAAGTGCAAGGAGACTGAAAAATTAGAAGGAGGTGGATAATGAAGGCCTTTAAACACTAAACGGCAAGTTATCATCATTTATCCCAGAGGCAACAAGAAGCCATTGGGTTTTGCTAAGAAAGGAATGGGAGTGCTATGGGAAGACCTGTGCTTGAGGAAAATCACTTTGGTCCCTGAAAGGAGGATAACTTGAGCTGGAAAGAAGCTTGATGTAAGGAAACCAATTAGAAGGCTATTGTAATAGTCCCAATGAGAAGAAATGAGGGTCTACAAAAGGGTACAGGCTATATGAGTGATGGGAAGGGAACATATAAAATAAATGTTGTAAATGCAAAACATGGTGAGATTGAACAGACTGGCTATATGGGGCAAGTGTGGGGAGGAGGTGAGGATGATAAGGATTTTGTAATCCTGAGTGACATATTTTTGACATATCCATGTATATCTAGTTATCACTATAACTATAACTCTTTTGGAGTCAAATCCAGAAGATATACTTCTTTCATATTATGTTTTCAACTAGTACAATATAAGCTTCCTAAAAGTAAACACAATCTCACTTTTTAAATTTGCATTCTAGCATCTGGCACAGTGCCTAGCACACAGTAAGCATATAATCAATGACTGATTGAATTCTTTAAATCAAATGTATTGGTAAAGTATTCTCAGTCAAAAATCCTTAATATTTTAAGGATTTTGATGTGAGTTGGGCAATCACTTTTTATATATGAGAGAGAGAACCACAGTAAGATTGGGGTAAACAAGGACTAGAAAGACAAAGAATTTGATAAATACAAGTTATCATTATATTATTGTTAAAATTTGTATCTCATTTTATATAGCAGAAATGTTACTGCAGAGTTATGTGAAAATAGATGAATGTTTTAAATATATCACTACCCTAAAATCAAGTTCTCCTCCAATGCCTCATCATTACTTGGAAGAGACCCTGGATTATTCAGGTTTTGTCAGAACTTGAGACATTGCTCCCTAATGGAAAATCTTGAGAAGTTTGGAAATAGACTTTTCCAAGGGAAGACAAACTAAATTTTGAAAGATCCCTTATTTCAAAATTTGACCATCAGGTCTCAGATTAGTTTTGGCTATAGAAACTCATTAATCCATCTACCAAGGTTTTGAAGGTTTTATTGTACGTGTGTGTGTGTGTGTGTGTGTGTGGAGAAAGTACTCACAGCAATGAAATGCTTTAAGTATGAATATTTGCCATTAAAAGTATCTATCTATGTATATATGCATATATATGGTATATTCCAATTAAATTGATAAAAATTTTAAATTGAAAAATGATCATCTTATTTGTCTGGATATTTGTACATCATTTTTCTTAAAGTGAGACAGCTACCTTCACCCCCATTAAAAGTAGATGTTTAATTTAATGTTCTATTCATTCCTAAAAGTATCTCTTCCATCTAATTGCAACAGATACAAGGGAAGCTTTCAAGGATTATACAATCTATATAAATCATAAATGTGAATGACAATGAAAAAACAGTAGTGAATCACTAAGCTAACATCAAGGTAGACCATATTATAAGGATAATATCATATTTTTATTAAAACCTTTTATATTTAAGCCCAAGTAGCATTTTCTAAAGTGTTTTTCTAAACAAAAGAATATGACATTTGAAATAAAGAGTTTGATTTTGTTAAATTTGAATTAAATTACCCTGAGATAAAATATACATCAGTTATGCATTACCTTCAAAGGAAAGAGGTCCTTGACTCCTTTGTTTCCACATGGCCTTAGAAAACCTGCCAAGAATCAAGACAAGGACCATGTGGACCTTAAAGAAACAATTCATTCAGAACTTCCAAATAGCAGCCCAATGTAAATTTTAACTCTCATATGGGAAAAAATATAAAGTGGTTGGCTTCCCATAGGCAAAAGTCACCACACGGTTTTACAGGTCACTGAGTTTCTGCCTTTTGCAAAGGATGAAAGGAGTATAGAATGTTAAGTAGGATAATTATTTTTTGGACACATCTAACAAAGAATAAGTATAATTTTAATGAGCTATAGAAAAGCTGGATTAACCAGTATTATTTCAGGGTTGAATAATCTTTTATCTAGGTTTACATTTATTGAAACAAACAAGATTAACTGAGTTTCAACTAAAAAAAAATGGTTCCTTAGCACAACCTACTGAATTTCAAATTTGGTAAGAATTAAGAAGCTTATACATTTGAATATTTATATGATTTTCTGATTAATCCTTTTGTATATTGAATGTTAACCAATATTTTCCCTTCAGTATTGAATAAATATTGATAAATACATAAAAATCCAGAAATTAGTCTCCTAGCATAGTTGCCTTAGTTGAGCAGCAGGTGTTTTGTCTTGAATAATAAAAGCAATATTTAATGTATACAATCTTCCTTAGAGAGAAAAATTTTCATGCTATCAATAGTAAATAGTAAAACAGAGTATTATAGTTGAAAGATGGGCCTGTGTTAGAAGCTTGGAGTCATTCATTCAGTCTATAAACATACATTAACACCTATTATGTTCCAGGAATTGTATTAAGTCCTAGAGATGGAAAGAAAGGCAAAAGATAGTACTAGCTCTCAATAAATTCACATTTTAAAGAAGATGACAGCATGTGAACTACTATGTATGAGCAATACATACAGGATAAGTTGGAAATAACTGATGGAAGAAACTAGAATTAAGGAGAATAAGCAAAAGCTTTCTGTACAAGGTAGTCTCTTAGCTGCGACTTAAAGGAAGACAGGGATGACAGGAGGTAGAAACAAGGGGCTAAACCTGCTGAAAATTCCCAAATCGGATGATGACTCATGAAGAATAAGGAGGCCCATGTCACTGCACTGAGAAGTATATAAGTCAAGTATAAGGTTAAGTATGTAGGTCAAGTGTAAGAAAATCATAAAGGTAAAAGGCAGTTGAGTTATTAAGTGTTTTGAATGCCAGAAGATTTTATATTTAATCCTGGAGGTTCTAGGGAGCTACTGGAGTTTACTGATTTGAGGAGAGGGTGACATGGTCAGACCTGTGCTTTAGGAAGAATGCTTTAGCAGCTGAGTGGAGGATGGACTGCAGTGGGGAAGAGATAAGTAGACTGACAAGGAGTAATCAAATAGGCAGGAGAACCAGAATACAATGGTGTTAAAAAATGCCTAGAGTAAAGAGACTATCCCGGAGAAGAGGGTGATTGACAGTGTCAAAGGTTACAGAGAGGTCAAGAAGAATAAGGAATGAGAAAAGTCCTAAAAATTTCCCAAATGCAATCTAGCCCCTTCCCATCTTCCTTGTTGAATTCTGGGCCAAGTGAATTTTCCATTCAAGGTATCTGTCTAGGATGTTTGTACTTATGGACTAACTTTCCCATCCATATTAATTTCCTGGTCTGGACAGCAGACAAATTTAATTCCCTTGGTTTTACTTTGAAATATTTTGAATGACTATGAACCTCATTAAGGGTTCAGAGAAGGGCAGCTAGATGGTTCAGTGAATATAGCACCAGCCCTGTAGTCAAGAGGACCTGAGTTCAAATGTGGCCTTAGATACTTAACACTTACTAGTTGTGTGACTTTGGGCAAGTCACTTAACCCCAATTGTCCTGCCTTCCCACCTCCAAAAAAAGTAAAAAATAAAGGATTCAGTGAAATAAGAACATTACCCATAAACTATATCATCTCTAGGATGTCATTTTCAATAGTAATCCTTCCTCAGCTTGGACTCTATGAAAGACAACTGTTTGATTTTGAGTCAGGGAACCAAGATGCAAATATCTACTTTGCCACTTAGTCCCTGTTCTGGTGGGCAAGTCACTTAAACTCTTTTTCCGTAAGTTTTCTCACCTGTAAAATGAGGAGGTAGGCTCAGCGGAAGTTCCTCCTAGCTCTAAATCTGCAATCTATGACCTTAGGATCCTCCATATGATAATGCAGTCACAAAAAGTATAACACAAAAAAGAGGGCCAGAGTGAGTATAAAAGAGTATTAATGCCAAATAAATGTGCAGGAAAATCTGCATATAAGATGCCATTAGAGAGATATGGACTAGAAAAGGTAGTACAGCCAAATCAAATGAGTGAAAACTTGTCAGTGAACAGCACATATGTTGAATTGGTATTTACTCAAAGTCCAAAAAAAATAGGGGATGAACAATCTTCAACACCATCAGTGGAACCTCTATGGTAACTTAATCGGAAGACAGGAAAAAATGGGAAATGAGAAGCTCAAGAGAAATCATTTGTAAGAAAAGATACTAAATAAGAAAGCTCTGTATCGCTGCAGCTCTATTTACTGAAGCAAACAGTAAAGGGAATCCATACACACATGCACACCTAAACAAACAGAAATGTAACATTGTCTTGTACGGAATACTGCAATTCAACATAAATTAAACTGGTATCTTAAAAACAAATACTGTCATCTTTACCATAAATTTATACTGGTGCTATATTTTAGTTTCTAATCACCTTAAAGTGATTTTGCTTAGGAAATGAAATTGCTGTAAGTTGATAGAAGAAATTTTTTTGACATTTATTAAGCTGCACAATCATGCTATAGTCAGGGAGAAGTTATGATTTATTAACAGGCATTATAGAGATGTTTGATATCTGTTTGGATAGCAAATCATTGTTAAGCCCTTTCTTAACAATGTATCAGAAGACAAAAATGGGTTTTTCTCATCATGGCATATGGCATACATCATATAATTTAACAGATTTGCAGGACCCTAGTTTAAATTTATTTATTTGATAGAGTTGTCCACTTAACTGGTGCCTTTATACATAGGCCATGGTAATATGAGAACACTACAAAATTTTGTATACTTAGATACTTAACGCTAAGCTTTGCTGGCAAAATAGTATTTCTTATGTGTTAGCATGAATAGGAAGATAACACTTGCTCTAAATCATGATTATCTTTTCAATGATCACAGTATTCCTAGACTTTAATAAAATATAGCCTTAGTGAAGTATCATGAGAATAATAATTAATTCAAATACTCATCTTAAAACCTAGGAAATAAAGTCAATGTTTAAAAATAATGAACCAATATAACAGAAATGTGGTGGATGATAGGAACTGAAGTAATAGAGAATTAATTTCAATTAACACTTAGAAAGTGTTCCTCATTATTTCTCATAAAAACATTAAATCAATAATTTCCAGTTTAGGTGAGCTTATATATTAAAATTATTTGCCGTTATATGTGGAAATGGGCCTTTCAAACTAGAAATAGTCATTTGAATAAAATATTTCAAAATTCAACTAAAGGGAGAGTGCTTCATAATATATTTTTCTAGACACGTGAAGTAGATGTATTCTCTATAGCTAATAATAAAGCTACCAGAAAAACTGATAAGATAGGGTAAAAGGAATAAAACAAAAGTAAAGTTCAAATTGATACAATCTATACAACTCTCTCTAAGGAAAAAGGAGAAAATGCCCAAGAAAGCTAAAATAAAAAGACTTCTTTGATAATACAGAAGACATTTTAAGGAAAAAAAATATAGCCCATAAACTAATCCCACTGAGGTAATATATACAATTGGTACAGAAGATTTCTAATCTGAAGGAAGGGAAAAAAAAAAAAAACTAAACAAAATCTTTATACACTTTAACACATCCCTGTTCCTAGAATTCTGAATTAATCCATTTGACCAGTCTTGACACTATATTGCATAAAAAGAATATGATCAAAACTTTTTTTCCTCATGGAAACACTATAATTTCTATTTAAATAATCAACTATTTTTGTAACAGCATGAATTTGAATTACCCTCTGCTACATTCTTCAATATCCCTTGTGGTAAACCTTTTAAGATATTTGGTATTTAAACTTAGGTCTTCAAATTCATATCAATATACAAGTGTTTATAAAACATTAATTAAGCAATAGAAATTGATTTGAGCCTAGATAAATGTAATACTGTAATAGTAATGTAATTTGATCCCTTTGTATTGGCAAAGGTAACAGGTGCTTTGCACCTAGTTTGAAATTAATTAGATCAAGCCTCTGTTAAGAAATAAAAGGTATGAACCTCTGTTGCTGGTGTAAAAGGAAGTTGATGGTGAGGAAGGGGCAGAACAGGGAGGAGCTAATAGGTAGATTAGGAGAAGCCCTAGCTGGGATTTCAGATCTTCTTGGAGCCAGGTTCTGGAGGCTGAGGAAGAGAGGCCCAAGATGGAGTAAATGATTTTTATTTTGAGAACCTGGATGAAGTAATTTTGATTCTGGGAACCAGCTGAAACTTCTGCTCAAGACTTCTGAAGGCCTGCCAGAGCTGCTGAGGAGCTGCCAGAGGAAGCATGGCTGTGGTGGTGGTACTTTGTCTGTTTGTAGCTTTATTAAGCCTTGACTTCCCAGGAACAGAGATTGTGAAGGACTTAAGGTGGGCTGGACACTGTGAGCTTCATTGTGGAATAGGAACTGCACGGAGAGCTGGACAAGGAGCTGGGAGCTGTCTGCCTTTGAACCCAGGTAGCAGTTTGGTGAATCCAGGTAGGAGCTGGGACCATGGAAGGGAAACCATGAAAGCTGAAAGTCTTCCCTGAGTCAAGATGAAAAGACCTCTTCGTGAATACTGAGTAGTGACTGACCCTGATGTGAGGTTTTGTTTTGGGACTTACTTTGGGAAGAGTTGTGTGATTTGGCCAGATAAGACTCTGGGCAGCCACTGAGCCTCCCCCAGGCTTGCAAAACCCAGATGTTGGTGCTTCCCTCTCTGCTAACTAACTAGGCATGGAGGTAATGGTCAGACAGCTGGAAGCCCTGTCTGCTGAATTGTGTTATTTTCTGTTGAGTAGTAAGTGATAGAATTGTAATTTATTTGTGACTGAATTAAGGACTCTGGGATTGACTAAATGAATATATTACCCAGGGGTGTAGTACTGTGACTTTTGTATTTTGTGTCCCTTAAGGAGGCAAGCTTCCTTAAGGATGACTGAATGATTGAGTTATTAAATGATTCTACTTTGTTGAAAACTATGTGGCCATTTTGGTGATAGGTCATTGCAAATGATGTATTTTGTTTTTCTGTGCTAAGTTCTAACATTGTGAATGCTGTACCTTGATGTTCTGTGAATGTTTTGCTCTGATTTGTTATTGAATAGTGTTCACTATACTATGTAATCAGAATCTTGAAAGCTGTTCACAGCAGCAGTCCTCTGGAAAGCTGCTCATGTGTGGCTTTACAAATATCTCTACCAATATCTTGAGAAACTGGTCAAGAAAAGCTAATTAAAATTTTAACAAATGTCGATCATGGAACTTCCCCTTACCTGACAAAAATAATTCCAACCTTTACTCTTGTGCAAAATATCCAAGTACATAAGAATTCCAGATAGATTGTCTAGGCATCCTCTGTAACTGGGGAACTACATGATTGTATTCCTAGAACAGAAGTTCTTAACTTGTGAGTCTGTGAACTTGGATGGGAAAAACCGTAACTTCATTTTGAGTAACTTTTTGTTTTGTTTTTTTGCTTCTTGGAGGGAGGAAGGCAGGACAATTGGAGTTAAGTGACTTGTCCAAGGTCACATGGCTAGTGTTAAGTGTCTGGGGCCAGATTTGAACTTAAGTCCTCCTGACTCCAGGGCTGGTGCTCGACTCACAGAGCCACCTAGCCAACTCCCCCTTTCAGTTAATTTTAATTTAAACTTAGCATTCCCTTCAATCGTTTAAAAACTTTTATTCTGAGAAGGGATATGGACATTGCACCAAACTGCCAAAATGTTCCATAACTCAAAAAAAAAAAAATTAGTTTAGAACTCCTCTCTTGATCCACATGGACAATAGCAAAACTCATTGCGAGTCACACGTATAAGCCTTTAATGAAAAACAAAACAAACAACAGGTAGTCAGAATGTTAGAGGACAGTCAAGGAATTAAATGGTAGAATACCAGCGATGTGGTGTAATGCTGACCACTAGATTCCTCGAATGTAGGTTCAAACGCCAACCCTAGTTCTTGTTATTAGCGTGACCCTGAACAAGGGCAATACTTTATTTTATTTGACTTATTGAACTTTTGTGGGACTAGATGATCTCTAAGGTCTGACATTTTAGCTCTAAAAAATATAAAAAGTATGGACAAACCAAGGCAATGAAAGAATAGGGGGATCATGGATAAAGGAAGCTTCGAATGCTCCTCATAGCTGAACTCTTGTATTCCAGGTTTGCACTTGAGGATCCTCTGGGGCTGTCATTTCTTGGAGGGGGCAATTACGCTTTACAAAAAAGAAAGGAGACTGTATATAATTTGGGAGTGATTTGAGTTGGTGCAAGTTAGCATGCTTTAGGTTGATTCTATTTTGTTGCTGTTCAATCATTTTCAGCTGAATCCAACTCTCTGCGACCCCATTTGGGATTTTCTTGGTAAAGATACTGGAGTGGTTTGCTATCTCCTTCTCCAGTTCATTTTACTGATGAGGAAACTGAAGCTAAGAGGGCTAAATGACTTGTCTAGAGTTATACTGGTGGTTAGTGTCTGGGACCAGAGTTGAACTCAGGAAGTTGAGTCTTCCTGACTCCAAGGCTAGCATTCTATGCACTGTGTCCCCTAGATGCCTAATGTTGCAATAACTTCTTGGTGACAATGACTGGCACAATCAATGTTTCAACCTATGTCCTTGTGACGTTCCTTCAGCTTGCAATTAGAAAACTCCTCTATGTATTACGTGTTACAAAATACAGAGTGACAACATATCACCATTTGCACAGTATAGCAAATGATACCACAACTAAAGTGGTTATTATCTAACCCTCTGCTCAGTTTCAATTTTCTTAAAAGTGCTTAGCAATGGTGATTTATGACCTTGCAAAGGTCACATCCTTTAGGAAAAAGGTTCTCAAATTGTGCTCCAAGAATCCTTTCAGGAGACCTTAGTAATATAAGATGGCTTAATTTCTAATGTGGTAATCACCAACAAAAGCTCTTTGGGAAATCATCAATAATTTTTAATTGTATTGTCCTGAGACCAGAAAGTTTGGAAACTTAAGATATTCTCAAGCTATACTGAGCAGTATAAGATGTCATGTTTCATAAGTGGCAGTTACTTGGCAGCATCATAATTAATACAGCTACAACCATGTTCTGGAATTTTTAGTACTCAAGGATACTTGGTTCAGGTACAGTGACCACAGGTTTTAACACAGTATTCATTAGCAGGGATATCAAAGCAAACTCTTCTAGAAAATAGACTTTCTCAGTGTCTCTTCAACAGCATATTTCTGCATCAAAAACAATGAAATCTATGTCAAGTACTCTGCATCACGTGGTTGTGTGCAAAATTCTTGGTGCTTTCCTTAAAATCCAACAATCTTTATGTACATACACATGAGGATATCAGCATGCAATAACTAAAGTTGAATTCAAGCTATTATGAAGCAGAACTATGCTTACTGCTCAGGTGAAAATGTCAATTACATGGCCCACTAGAAAGCTGGCACCAAGTCACCATATTGACAGACATTCTGACAATACAAATAGGTCATCCAAGCATGTCTAAAAGGAATGAATCTCATATTCTCATGCTAGTGAAATGCATTGGCCATAGGTAGAGCTGTCCTGTTAAGGAATGTCTCTTGGCACCACTATCCCTCTTATTCAGTAAAAAAGTGCACTGGTTCTTAAAGGCAACCTTCTGTCTTTCAGGGTCATTTACTCAGGGCACAGAATAGAGAAAAATGTCCTTTTGTGTTAATATGTCATTTTAAGTCTGAGTCAAACTCTACCTTCAAGCCTTTGATTACACTCTAAACTTCAGAGAATCAAATGTTCCTCCTACATAAACAATATTCCAAAAGCATTTCGATGATTTAAATTTATTTCTGATATAGTCTTAATAAATCCCTTAGGTTTTGCCTATAAACAGGATAAAAATGACATAAATTTTAAAATAGTAAAAAAAAAAAAGATGATAAGGGTCCTCTCAGAATTGATAATCTGGAGGTTTGCCAGGGAACTGAAACAAATATGAAACCTGATATTAAAATTTTGTGGGAAAAAAAATAAATTAGTGAGTACAAAAATCTTACACATCAGTCCAATCTCAGACATTAAATGAACAGTGAGTTTAATGTGCTTTATTAGATACTATACAAATAGAATGAAATGATTCTTCTGCTATACCTCCCAACTATTATAGTAAAAGACATTTATACAGTAGGACATGGGTAATATATTTTTTTATCATTGCTTATCTGTGTTTCTATCTTATTATCTATCTCACGAAGTACTTTGCGCCCTCTTATGCTTTTGTTATATTCTCTTTGGCCCTATAGCTATTTCACAATATTCTATTCTGTATGTCTATGCCATATTACCCAGCTACAATTTAAGCTCCAGAAATAAAGACAACACATCTTAAGTATTACCGTTTTTCTCCCAAGGCTTAACAATGATTTACACATTTCATTTGTTGTTTTTCAGTTGTTTCCGTTGTATCCAACTCCTTGTGACCCCATTTGGGGTTTTCTTGACAGGGATACTGTAGTGGTTTGCCATTTTCTTCTCCAGTTCATTTTACAGATAAGGAAACTAGGGCAAACAGGGTTAAGTGACATGATCAGGGTCACATAGCTAGTAAGTGTCTAAGGCCATATTTAAACTTAGGTCTTCCTGATTCCAGTCTAGGCTCTCTAGCCACTGTACCATGTAGCTTGCACAGTGTCGGCAGTTAATAAGAGGTTGCTGAGTGAATGAATAGATTCCTAGTTTGCAAATAGGAAAAAAAGAGACTTAGAAAAGTTCAATGACTTGCCCACAGTTGGGAGGCAAGTAAATGCTGAAACTAGGCATAGAACTCAAGTCTTATGATTTTTATCATGGACTCCAGGATGAGCTTCAACACTCTCTCTCTCTCTCACTCTCTCTCTCTCTCTGTCTCTCTCTCTCTCTCTCTGTCTGTCTGTCTCTCTCTCACTCTCTCTCTCTGTCTCTCTCTCTCTCTCTGTCTCTCTCTCTCTCTGTCTCTCTCTCTCT
>NW_027185860.1:8182857-8268308 GCF_028583685.1 Petaurus breviceps papuanus | reverse complement strand
CTCTCTCTCTTTTTCTTTCTCTCTCCTCTTTCTTTCCTTCCTTCTATTTATCTAAAACTAAAGTACTGCAAAGATAAATTTTATTTCATGAAGTCACAAAAATTTTTCTTGGTATAAGAAATAGAGGCAATAACATTTTGATATATGAAATTTAACAACTGATAGTAAAAATGGTTTGGGCATTACTTTTGATCCTCATTAACAAGGAGCTAAGTTTTCAGTCTTTTCTGTCCTCATCGGTGTCAAAAGGGAAAATATTTTAAGAACCTTCCACTTTATACGGTACTTGTGCTTCTCAGAGTAAGATTTGTAGGTGAGTTGCAATGGAATGGTAGAGATAAGAAATACACAATTTCAAATAGCAGTTTTGGTAGTGAATGAACAAGAGGACTTGCTATTTGCAAAGTACTTTGTGAAGCTTAGAGATACAAACAGAAAAATGAGAGAGTGCCTGCTCTCCAGGAGTACACCTTCAAAAAAGGGAAAACAATATATGTAAGAAGGTACAAATATACAAGACGGTGGCCAGAAAGGTCTGGTGATCCTTGGGATGAAGCTACAGGAGAGATGATAAGACCTAGTAGTCCTGATAGCAAGTAACCTAGTTTAGGCGAAGTGTTGAGAGATCGATAAGACTGAGGTATAAATATCTTCTTTACTATAATTTTAACTGCTAAAACCATATTCATTTCTGGTGTTGAACCTATAATGGAAATGGGAATTTGAAGATCTTCCCTGACCCTTAATAGACCTGGGGGGAGTTTGAAGACTTCCCCTGCTTTGAAAGTAAACTCTGCCCCCTAATAGGCTGAATGAAATTACATGGAACCTGTGATGGAGGGAGTTTGCTGAAGAGTGGAGCAGAGCCCACAGGAAGCTTCCCTGCTGTGAAGATAAACTCTATCCCCTAATAGGCTAAATATAATCACATCGAGCCTGTGGTGGGACGAGTTTGGTGAAGAGAGCCCACAGGAAGCTGGTCAGAGCTAGTGAGATGGTGGGGTCAGATGGGCTCATGAGTTGATATTGATCTTGTATTGGTTTTTGGGAAGGCTGAAGGATGCTGTGGCTCTCAGTGTTATTATGGCTTCTGACCATCTTTGGTACTATGATGGAATTGGCTTACTGGTTTTAGGATTCAGTTTTCTGATACCTAAATAAATGCTTCAGTTCTATCCTTTGTCTGGAGAGTTTGGTATATTTTGCGATCCAATATCATGTGATACTTATAATCATGGTCCTTATCGTAATCACGGGTGCTGTAAATAATGCATTGGCACGACAGAGCCATTTAAACACACAAAAGACTTCGTTACCAAAAAAAGTTCTTCCTTGTTTTCAATAGCTGTGGGTGCTTCAAAGGTAGGGTTGCAGCAATGAGAGACACAATTGCTAGCTGGTTCTTTATTGGCATGACTCCTTTAAATGGTGGGAACAGAAAGCAGATGAAAGTAGGACTTTGTCTATCTCTGCCTCTCTATTTCTCTGTCTGGGTCTCAGTCTGTCTGTCTGTCTCTTTCTCTCTGCCTCTCTCATACTTTTACTGTTTTGCCTTGTTTAGTGGCCATGGCCAATGGTAACAAATGAAAATAGACGGAGTTAGCCCTGAACTCTTGGACCTTTCCCATTCTTTCTTTACAGTCTGCCTATATTCCAAAAGGACACTGTTGGTTCTTTTTTATTTTTTTCCTCAAGTGTGGGTCATGGGAACCCTGAGGGTGGGTCATAAGCTGAAAAAGCTTAACAACCATACTATTCTAACCTTCACTATCCCTACAGAAAGGAGTTGTCAAAAATAAATAGCTGCTAATAAAATGAAAATCGTTTTCAATTTTATTTTCATGCTGACTTTTGGATGACTCTGAACTTTTGTATTATAGCAGGGAAACCACCAATGAAAAGCTAAGTAAATGTGCACTATATTTCAAATAAATGAATCTTAATAATATTCTTGGCCTGTGGCAACACAGGTAATTGGCTATATCTATCTAAATCACAGGGAACTTTTATTAGGACGGGTCAGTTATAGATGATTTACACTTTGTATAATTTAGAGATAAATTTTAATAGGAGTTCATTAGAGACACTGTTCTTACATGGTTATTTTCTGTCTTTATGAACATGAAATATATTTTGTAGAAGAAAGCCAGGTGTTTTATCTTATGTTTATTTTTTTTCATTTCATTCATATAAAATCTCTAAACTTGTTTATTTATTATTTATATATCATCTACTCACAAAAATAATATATTAGGGAAGCTTATAAAATCCACAATATAAAACAACAACAAAAAATGAAAATAGAATACAAAACATGTAAAAGGAGCAGAGAAACAGATGTTACCAAGTTCCAGGGATTAGTTACTACAGATGTGGAGTTTTGTGTTTTCAGTTTCCCAGTAGGTAATATAAAACATATTGGGTGCTATAGTTCTCATTATATTATAAAACAAAACAAGTTTATCTGGATTTACAAACTTCCAGCTTTTACTGCATTCAACGAATTGATAATGCTTGTTCACATATGAGGGCCATTTGACAATATATCAGACAATGGTTTGCAAATGACACAAAAATATTCAGCTACATATTTGAAATAATATCAATACTTAAGCATAACATTAAAATTAAGTCACTGTTTTTATGAAACTTCTAAAATGCAAAATATTATACCTGGCAGAGACCTTTTAGACAACTAATACAACTCTCGTTTTATGGAGAGATGCCAATGACGCTGAATTGCATGAGATCATAAAGTTTTCAAATGGCAGAAATGAGATTTGAACCAATCTCATCTGGTGCTAAGCCAAATGCATTTTCCATGACACTTTGCTACTGCTAAAAATTCAAAGTGGTTTCTCTTAATTATCATAATATTATTTCATTGCATACTTCTCAGTTTAATTTAAATAGCTAATTCTAATTTTTTTGACAGTTGTAAACAACAGTGAGATCCAAAACCACTAAAAAGAGATCCATTTAACAAAATATGTGGGAAAAATGAGATAGATGAAGAATGTCTATTCTCTATACCAGTAGCATTAAATTAATATAGAAATGAGGAAAACTAAATTGGACTTAAGGATCTTCCTATTACTCAGAAAAACACACTTTGTCGATGTTTTGTAGCATACTTATTTATTTTGTTAAATATCTCCAAATTGTAGTTTAATCTATTTTGGATCATACTCAAGCGGGTTGTGGAATACAGGGCCACATGTTTGACATGTCTGGTCTAGATTATGACATACCACCAGATGAACAATATGTTGCATTAGTTCAGTAATATATCTTTTCAGTAGACAGGTACTAGAATGAAAATAAGTGAGGGTAAGAATTTAATAGGAGAGGAGAAGAGTAGATTGCATCTAGTAAACAGAACACTGTTTGCAATGATCCAAACTATTCTTCAACACAAACCTCAACTTTTAAAAAACACCAATACTCTTCTGGTGATGGTATAGTACTATGAATCATGGAATATTACAAACTTCAAGTGACCAAACTTGTGGGTTACTCAAAGAACAGTGGAGAGATTTTAATATGTATAAGTAGGCATTATTAAGTAATACTTTATATGTAAAATAATTAAACACATGACCCAGAAATATAAGAAAAAAATGTGAAAGGGTCATTGATATTCATGGGCAAGGATAACAGTGGTTGTCCAGATGTTACACTAATACCCAGGAAGCATTTTTTTTTCCAATAGACAAAGACCCTTACACATTGGCAGATTTTCTCTGAAGGATTTGTGGAACTACATGGACAAAATCCACAAAAAGGGTTGTATGGCTGGTTTATAAACTTCACTGCTGGAGAGTATATGCATATTAATGAGGCCATAGAAGCTCTACAGTATGATAGCACCAAAAATCACAAATTTAGAGCTGTAATGGACCTCAGAAGTCATCTATTGTAACCCCCTTATTTTACAAATAAAGGAAATTAAACCTGGAGTGAGCAAATGAGTTACCTGGAGGACACATACAGCTCTAAATGGCACAGTCCAGACTTTAACTCATCTTTTGACTCCAAATTCAGCAGGCTTTCCCCTTGTTCGAAGCTTTTGAACTTATTTCTTCAGAATAACAATGTTTAATAGGTAGTAGAGGTTTTATCAACATTTTACAGACGAAAATTGATACTATTGACATAATAACATATCTTATAAGAACCGGAACTTTATCTAGTAATCATCACACTTATGCCATCCTTCAACTACAAGATCCAAACATGGTCCAACACAAAAGAAATAAGCTCAAAGATACACTGTTGTCACCTTTCGGGTTGAAGTAGCTGTTTACTAGTAGAATTTTGAATAGTGTGAACTATAGTAATGAGAGATGAATAGAACCTTGAAAAGTTAGTTTTTTACTTTTCAAGCAGAACTAAAAAGTTGTTCCTGAGAGACCATTGGGGGATAGGAAGGAGAAAGGAAAACAGCACACTAATGCCAAGTCTGGAAGTGGCTAAGACCTTTTGGAATCCATTTTATTAATAACACTAGCAAATTAACATAGAACCAGACAATCAGTTGAAGTCATCTTAAAGCAAGTATTACTAGCAAGTAGGTGGCTCTTTTTAAACAACTAAGCCAAAAGAGTACTTGCCCCTGATATCTGAATAGATAGGAATTCTTATGTAAGCTATAAGCATACTTGGATATCCCTTCTGAAACTGGAATAGCTAGGAATTGCTTGATACAATTTGTGTATCTTACAACTGTCCTAACAGACATGCAGCAAGTTTCAGAAAAGACTGAATAGGATTCCTGGGGACAAATATTAAGGAGGAATGAAGGGACTATCCATCAACTGGTAGCACTGAAAGTGATTGAACCATCAGTTATCCTGATGAAATCTTCTGGTCTGTTCACACCCTTTAGAAGAACTGAAAAGCCACAAGATCCTGGTGGATGAGAGAGAGAAAGAAGCAATGTTTATTTCTTGTTTTACTTGTATTTGTTCAGCAATGGAGGAAGGTCTTTGGAATGGAAAGGGCAAAACAAAACAACAAAAATGGTTAGTGGAAAACTGATGCACCAAAGAACTAGGGAAGTAGAAAGATAACACATAGATTACTTTCACAAATTCATGTCAACCAGCCCAAATAAAATACATCCCAGAGCACTGGACAAAGTAGAAGTAGAATGGTTGTGGTACCTAAGGGACAATAATCAGTGATCTTTAAAATGGAGACTGAAGAAGGTGCTGCAAGAATGGATGAGTATATGTTATTCTAGTTTTCAAGACTGGGATGAGAATGGAGTCTTTTCGTTAAAAACCAGTGAACTTGATTCTGATTCCTAATTAAAATTCTGGAATGTTGTACTAAAGGCAACTTTGTATATATCTAGGAATGGAAGCAAAGAGCCCAAAAAAGTTAACATGTGATGTTTCACCAAGAACAAATTGAGCCAGATTAAGCTTATTTGCTTTTATCACAAAGGTATTAATGATATAATTTGGTAATGTGCATTTTTGGCATTAAAAATAGATTGGGGGGGGGGGCGGCCAGGTAGCACAGCGAGTAAGAGCACCGGCTCCAGTGTTGAGAAGACCTGGAGATCGAATCCCGGGCTCAGACACTTAGCACCAACCCAGAAACACCTGGCCGTGTAACCTTGAGCAAGTTACTTAACCCCGACTGCTTAGGGGTGTCCAGGTGGCTCAGCGAGTAAGAGCACCGGCTCCAGTGTTGGGACGACCTGGAGATCGAATCCCGGGCTCAGGCACTCAGCACCACACCCAGAAATAACTGGCCTTGTAACCTTGAGCAAGTTACTTAACCCCGATTGCTTAAAAAAAATTTAAACAAAAATAGATTACAGGGGAGGCTAGGTGATGTAATGATTAGAGCACTGGCCCTGGAGTCAGGAGGACCAGAGTTCAAATCTGACCTCAGACACTTAACATTTATTAGCCATGTGACCTTGGGCAAGTCACTTAACCCCAACTGCCATGCCCCCCCCAAAGGAAAAAAATAGATTACATATCTTCTAATTGGAGTCAGAAAAACAAGAGGCAGGATAGGAGAAGGGGCATGAAAAAGTCCATAAGAATGCAGTCTGTTAGGAAATGAAGAGATGGCTTGCCTGGGCACCCTCCTTAAATGGCAAGAGCTCTTAGCTCCTCAAATCAGAGGAAGGGAGGGACCCAAGGGACAGAGGGTACTGATGATGTCCCAGGGCTGAAATTATCTTTCAGGATAAAGAAGTTCCTGGAGTATGAAGAAGACCTGAGGGGTGCAGTTGTAAGGGAAATAATGCCAATTTCTAGGGACAGCTTGGGTGAAGGCTATCAAAGATCAGTCCATGACCTTTTACTATTTTAAATTTCTAACAATGACTAATACAAAGGCACATATTGTATGTTTACAAAATTTGCAAATAGCACTAAATCTGAAGGAGCAATCTACATACCATATGAAAAGTTCATATAAAAAAAAGAAAAAGACAAATCTTGAAAGTTAACATATTGATCTAGATAAAAAGTAATACAGATAAACAGAAAGCTAAATTTAGGTTCAAAGAGTCTACCTCTTTGATAGGGAATTTGTTATTTGGCTTAAAGTGATCTAAGGGTTTTAGCACACTTTAACCTCAACAATAGTTAACAGTGAAAAACGGTGGCCAAAAAACACTAATAGGAATTTAGATTTGTTTCATAAAAACTATAGTATCCAAGACAAAGGATATGGTTACTATACTGTACTCTAGACCAATCTATGTTTAGATTGCAGCATTCACATTTTAGACACCACAATTATGAAGGATGTTACAGGTTGGACGTTGTGCAAAGGAAGTCAAAGGGGATAATGCATATCCTAAGACTTTAAGATATGAAGATATGTTGAAAGAACTTAGGATTTTAAATTTGAACTAGAAAGGATTTAAGGGCAACATGATAGTGATCTTCAAGTATTTAAAAGATTGTCACATGGAAAAAGGATTGAAATTTTTGCTTGGCTTTAGAGAGAACTACAAACCACAAAGAGGTAAACTTAGGTTTGATAAAAGAAAACATTTCCAAATACATTTAAATATTTAGAAATACTGTCACTGGAAGTAGTGAGTCCCCCTTCATAAAAAGTCTTCAGTCAAAGGATGAATAATTACTTATGTTATACAGAGTATTCTTCATTCTTATTTGGGAATGATTTGTATTAATCTTCGGTTCTGTTAAACACTGGCACTACATATTTCTGAGTGAAGAAGATAAATCCAATGGATGTGTAACGATATAGATGGCTGGAGAAAGACCTCCAGAAATGCTGACTGACTAGGATTACTGGGTACAAATATTAATAAAGAATGAAGGGACTATCAGGTGGTGCCACTGAAATAAGTTACCAGATTAAAAAGGAGCCTTAACAATTGGACTGAAATTTTATATATCATAGGATTCCAGGTTAAAATAAAATAGTTCTTATTTTTCAGTAGGTTTTAGGATTTTGCATTTGAAGACAACTTGGAGATATATTCCTATTCCTTACCTGTCATCCCCACTTCCAATTTTATAGATTAGAAAAATAGGGTAAAAAGAAATTAAATGACTTGTCCAAGATCATAGAGTAAGTTAAGTGGCAGAATTAGAAACTGAATTCAGGCCTACTGATTAAATGTAGTGTTCTTTTCAAAAGCAACCAGTCCCTACCACTACACACACACACACACACACACACACACACACACACACACACACACACTTTCTCTCTCCTTTGAACCCACTAAACAAACCATGCCATGGGGCAGCTATGGAAATGACATTCCATAAAATTAACCTTCTCATTTCAAACTTAGCTAACTCTGGAGAGAGTTATATATTTTGCCAGCTTTCTAAATAAGGCAGATAAGTGGTGCAATGGATAGAGTAATGGTCTTATAATCAGGAAGACTCATCTTCCTAAGTTCAAATCTGGCTTTAAGGACTTACTAGCTATATGACCCTGTGCAAATCACTTAACCCTGTTTGCCTCAGTTCCTCATCTGCAAAATGAGCTGGAGAAGGAAATGGCAAACAACTTCAGTAACTGTGCCAAGTGTAATGGCAAGCATAGAAGTAGTTCACATCTTGTTTCAGTTCAAGTTTCTTTTGAGCCTTGTATCAAGTCTGTTAAGAAACAGAAACTGTGATCCTCACAACTTGTGAACCCTAGAACTTTGAATTCCTGCAACAGGAAGGGGAGGAGCTAATGACCATATATGAGGAAAGGCCCAGGCTAGAGACAGCAGAACTGAGAAGGGGACTCTTGTGGTGGCAGAGTCAAGAAGGAGAAGACTTGTGGTATCTCGGCACTCTGTTTGTCTGTTCTGTCTGTGTTGATGTTTGTTTGTGATACTTTGTACAGAAGCCCTGGGACCTTACTGGAAGCCTGAAAGTGCATTTAATGGTTGTCTGTTGAATATTATTGTGGCTCTGTCAAGCTTTGTCTTCCCAGAAACAGGAACTGTGAAGGACTTGAGGTGGATTGGACACTGTGAACTTCAATATAGAATGGGAACTAGACAAAGAACTGGACAAGGAACTGGGAGCTGCCTGCTTTTCAACCCAGCTCAATTGGAGCTGGGACCATGGAACAGGAACCATGGAAGCTGAGCGACCACCCTGAGTCAAGCTGAAAGAAGACTTTACTTGGAGACTGTGTACTGACCGAGAAGATTATGATTTACTGTGACCTAGGGGTGGAGAACTTTGACTTTTGTACTTTGTGATTAAATTAAGGATTTTGTGATTGACTAAATGAATGCACTTTGTTGAAAAACTATTTGACTACTTTCGTAAAAACTATGTGGACATTTTAGTGATAAGTTGCTGAGTTGTGACATGGTAAATACTGTATTTTGATGTTCTGTTATAAGCTGTAACATTTTGAATGATATATTTTTATTTTCTATGAATGTTTTGCTCTGATTTGTTATTAAATAGAGAGCTCACTATACTACGTAATCAAAACCTTAAAAGCTGTTCACAGGAGCAGTCCTCTGCAAAGCTGCTCATGCATGGCTTTATACCAAGAAAAGCCCAAATGGGGTTACAAAAAGTCAGACACAACCGAAATGACTGAATAACAGGAGTCTTCTAAATAAAAGAATTTCAAAGCTGATATTGGTTTTCTTAATAACGGTGCCATTCAGAGCTAAGGGATTAAAAACATCTCCTTCATTTTCAAACACGATAGTACTTATAATGACCATTATCTGGACTTGAAATAGACAAATTATGAATCTCCCCAGGGTGCAACTCAAACAGTCTACAGAGAGATAGTTTAAATTATAATTTTTTCAATGCACATGTTAAAATATCAAAAACTTCCATCCTCCATAACTGTTGAGTATTTTTTTTTTGTAATGCCAAAGGTATTACAGGAAAAGTTCAAAGCCTTCTTCTCCAGATAACATCCAGGGCTGTGATTTTCAAACTTCAGTTATGATACACAAATGCCTTATCCCAGCTCTATTGATTGTAATCTTTGTACATGGAGCTGAAACAAACAATGCATCTTTTTATTAGAATCTTGAACATCTTTCTGAACAGTCTGTCACTATTTTCTACTCTGCTTCTTAGCCCTACATTTTTTTAAAGCCAAGAATGTTCCTTACAGCTGTACACCAGGCATATTTATTGACTGAGGTGTATTCCCAGCCACCTTGTAATGCCATGTTGTTTAAGGGTGTGGTTCAGTGATTCTTTAAAAGCATTTCTTCTGTCCCTCTTGCCTGGGACTGCTGCAACTGACTAAACAATTATATAATAATAGAAGATTGTCATTTTATAGAGCCATCATGATATACTGCCAGCCTGATTGACAGTCATAGTTCCATGAAGGAAAGGCTAAGTGTCCAGGGGAAATTACACATTTTGTTGTTGGTTAGTCATTTCAGTTGTATATAACTCTTTATGGGTTTTCTTGGCAAAGATACTAGAGTGGTTTGCCATTTCCTTCTCCAGCTCATTTTACAGATATTTAAATAGGTAAACAGAGTTAAGTGACTTGCTAGCTGTCACACAATTAGTAAGTATCTGAGGCCATATTTGAACTCAGGTCTTCCTGACTCCATACCTGAAGCACTATCCCCTATGCTACCTACTTGCCCCCAAATCAACATCAGTCTTATATTTAAAGAGGTTAATTAAAATCTGCTTATTAAAATTTTTATTAAAACATTTTTATTCAGTGATTAAGTGATGCTAAATGATCAGATTATTATTTAATATTATTATTAGTAATATTATTTAATATTATTATTTAAGTTAGGAAACCATTCAGAATTTAGTCACATAGCATTCACAATTCTAGTACAAAGGACATTTTCAATTTTAAAAAGTTTTAAAATAGGATAGCAAATCAGTTTAAGACATCCATAAATATAATACTGGCTTAACCACTCAGAACTCAAATCAAACTATGCAAATCAATGTCAGGTAGTCAGTGGTATTTTTTTTTGTTGTTGTTTAATTCTATCTTCTAATTGTTTAGTTGATTTTCTGTTACTTTAGTACATTCCATACTCTAAGATACTGTTGATCCACTATCATTTGCATATGCATTTATCTTTGTTCTAATAGTCTCAAATATTTATTTACCCCTATGCTACTAACCTATTGCCCAGTACCTCGTCAGAGGGTATGCATGTTTGAGAGTTGGCAAGAATATTATGTTGTTGGTTTTTTGAGGCCACGTAACAGAACAAGCTAAGTGGACCACATCAGTAAGTAACCTATGAACTTGAATAAATTTATTATACTCAGTTACTCTAGCACTTACATAAATTATACAAAATGGCATACACTCCATGGACAATAGTGCTGTTATCCATGTATGGCAAAGATATGAAAGTATGAAGGAATACAAATGTAGATTTCCTAATGGAAATTATTGACATGTTTTCATGACTAGAGAGGCATAACAATGATGTTTGTGCAATTAAGGGGGAATTCCTATTAAGAAATTAGGACTGTGTTAGTATTGTTGCCAGGATCCCAGAAGCTGTGTTTGCCCAGAAGAGTTGAAATGGAATGATAGACATTCCCTAAGCTGAAAGCTAATGGCCTATTAATGGCCCATCAGTATCTTTAGCTAAGAAGTAAACCTGGCTGAGCATCTGGTGGTACAATATAACTTGGGAATAGCAAAAAAATAGAAAATGTAAATCTAATTGAGAAACACAATGAAAAACTAACAGGGAAAAACTTACTTATTCTTGATGGCAATGTCCTAGAATTTTGTAAAAAGAAACCACAAAATCAAAGGTCAAATGAAGAAAACCTTGGGAATATGATTTTAAGAGTAGAAAAGGATATATATAAAAGGAAGTCTTTGGGAAAAGTAAACTTTTTGGTTGTTTTTTTTCCCATTATTTTAATTGTTCCAGTTGGATCTACTTTGAATTTAATATACACTTAGAAACCTTTTAACAATACACTACTGTACTGTAACACCAAGGAAAGGCAACTTCCCAAGGTTCAGAATACCAGCATAGGTGCTCTCCATTTTGTTCAGTGACAAACCAAGAACAGAGAAGATCAAAACATGACATCATTCAAAATACAGCATTTACTAAGGGTGACTAAATAATCTCCAAGTACTACCCCACCCCAGGATCTTCCAATCATTCAATCAATTACAAAGTCCCTGTCCTAAATACTACTCCACCCCTAGGCTGTACCTTCATTTAGTCCACCACAAAGCCCCTCTTCTCAAATGGAGATTAATTTCCAAACATAAGTAAAATACCTTCATTTGTTCAATCACAGAGTACAAAAAGGTCAAAAGTTCCCCACCCCTGGATTACAATTGAATCTACCCCAGAGTTACATCAAGTTTAAGCACAGCACTTAATACCCAAATGGAGGTCTTTTCTTCATCTTGACACAAGGCAAGTTCTTAGCAATCTTAGTTCCTGGGGAGACAAGGCTTATTTAGCAAGGCCATGAGATACATTGCCAGTCCCTTCATTAATTCATCCTCTGTCTGTAGAACAGTCCTAGAACCCCTGAAAACATTAGCAAAACCCTCTCCCAGGATTTCTGTAAACATACAACAAGAAAATCCTTCTTCAGGGTTTCTGAACCAACAGAAAGGTTCCCAGACCCCTGCAACAACAGCACTGTCCTTCACCAGTGGACAGTATTCATTCTGTCTGCAGGACAGTCTCCAGACCCCTGCAACAACAGCACTGTCCTTCACCAGTGGACAGTATTCACTCTCTGTCTGCAAGACAGTCTCAGGGCTTCTTAACCAAAAGCCAGGTTCCAGGACTTCTTCAACAACAGGACTGTCTTTCACCAGTGGACAAATCTGGCAAAACAACATCAAAACAGACAGACAAAGTACCAGCAAAACAGCCATGTCTCCTCAGTCCTTGGCAGCTCAGGGGGCAGGTCTCAAAAGTCCAGGGCGATTCAAAGTGTCCCCCAGCAATCCTTCTCAGTCTCTCTCTCTGCCTCCAGGAGGTGCTGCTTCCAAAAAGATCTTCTGTCTCTCTCTTGTCTCTCCAAATCTATGTCACCAGCTCCTCCCAGTTCAGGACTTTCTTTTCACATCAACAAGTCCATCCCACAGGTGGGATTAACAAGCTCTGGGTTTTAACACAATCAATTTGAAAACCAAGCCAATACAGGGGAATCTTTAATTGCCATTACTATCACAACTACTGATGGCAAAATAGGGGAAAATAATATACCCATGAAGGTAAAACAATACCAAATGGATTGGTGTAGCTTCACCAAACAATGTTTGATGCTTCAGAGAAACTTGATTGATCCCTAGTTTTCCAGTCCCTAACACCTGGCATGAGTGGTAATGGGAGGACAGAAAGGGGAGCTATTAGCAAATAATTAAATCCTCACCTATCTCCCTTCATTACTAATAACAGAAAGCCCTATCCTTATCCCCTAATAAAGTAGTCATAAGAGGGTAGTAATTCAATGCAAGGTAGTGCTTATATATGTGTCAGGTATAAAATTTACCAGATTTGACACTTATTCAATCAGCTAACCAATAAGTATTATATCCATTACTGTACTAGGTACTATAGGACAGAGGTGGCAAATTCAGAAACTCAACAAGCTGAAAGGAGCCAGCAAAACTCCCAAGTATAGCTGGAACCAGATTAAAATGTAATTAGGATATGTTTAATAAAATAAATAAAAATACAATACAGTAGAGATAATGTTAATTTGTAGTTTTCTAAGTATTAATGCAACCTGCTGGAATTCATTTCTATTTGAGTTTGACATCACTGCTATAGGAGATATACAGAAGAATTGTATTAGATATTCTTCCATAAAGGAGCTTCTAAACTGGGAAGTGGTAGAGAAAAGACTCCTAAACATGAAAATGCAAATAGTATACTATGTAAATGAAGTCTAAAATTGAAACTCTAAGTTATGAGGGCAGGAAGATAATTGAGGGCTCGGTAGTAAAGGGAAAGTTTCATGGACTTTGACTTGAGATGGAACTTAAAATATAGGTAGCATCTGTGCCACTTGGAGGTAGGAGAATAATTTACTAATAAGAAAGGGGGAATATTGCCTCAGTGGGAAGGAATATATAAATTATGTGTGTGTGTGTGTGTGTGTGTGTGTGTGTGTGTATAGAGAGAGAGACAGAGATAGAGAGAGGGGGAGAGAGAGAGACACAAACAGAGGAGGGCATGTTTGTGGGATAGGGTGAAGACATTGGTCTCACTGAGGAACACAGGGTATGTCTTAGGGAGAAGTGAGAAATGAGATTATATGGAAAAGTGTATGGTGGAAAGGTCTTCTTAGCAAAAGAATGGGAATAATTAGGATAGATCTCTGTTTCTTCTCCTGCTCCCCCTGCAACTTAAGGCCTATAAAAGTTTAGACAATATCTAAAGAATGTGAAAATAAACTAAAAAACACTAACAGCCCATTTTTTTTTTTGCTTTCTCTAAAAAGAAACTACTTGATGCTATCAAATGTACCAATACAAAGATATTATATGGAGAGGGGCTCTGCCAATTTTGGAACTTAGTAAGATTTATGGAAATGACTTTTTTCCACCTTATCTGTAATTATTATTGGTATGTTATAAAAGATCTCATTTACATCTTACACTCTATAATTATGATTCTCACTCTCAAATTAGCTTATTGTCCACATTTTAAAGATAAGGAAATGGTTACTTATAGGTGAATTATACCGTTATTTCAAGGCTATAAAGTAGCAGAATAGTGAAGGGAGAAATTTCCAAATGCCCTTTTAGGAGAAAGGACTTAGAATCTTAAGGTGTTTTTCCTTGTTTGTTTGTTTGTTGTTTTATCTTAAAGGGAATTCTTATAGTAACACACAGGAGTACTTCAAGGGAGATGTTGATTATGATGCAAGATTCTGCTTAGAAATATATACATATACAGATATATTATCTATTCCACAGCAGAAAATTTATAAAAGACCATTTTCCAAATTCTAAGTGGCCCTGTGTGCATCAGACTAGTAATAATAGAACTTGCCACTCTCACTGCCTAACAGATTGGAACAAAAGGCCTGGCTTCCTAAAATAGAGCCTATTTTACCATCTGATCACTTTACTTAACCAAATGTGGTAAATTTCCAGGTCTGCAGTGCGGATATTTATTTTTCCCCTGTACTTATAATTGAGGATTTTTTCCCTCCTTTTTTATGAGGAAATTCTGTCCCTAAATGCTAGGACACCCCTTAGTTTTGAGAAAGGAAAAGAAACCCCAGGTCCAGTTCACATGAAAAACACTGCTCCAATTTCCTTAAAGTATATTCTAGACTATATTTTTCTGTAACCTACAGTAGCGAAATCCAAGGCAAATGCAAATTGACCGAGTCTAAAAGGAAAAATCAGGCTGTGAGGAAAAAGAATTAATGAAAAATTAAAACACAACCTTCAGCATTGGTACTTCCCTTCAGGCTATTGATGCCCATGGCTAACAGATGCATCGTTGTCATGAGACTCTTTAGTAAGGAAAGGCCTACTAAAGGCGGAGTCTTTGAACCAACCTATCTGTGAAACTACTTGCTATATACACATGACATTCCATTTGAATATCTTCACTGTTCCGATGGTAAAAAGCCAGTTTTTTGAAAAACAGAGGCAAAAAAAGTGAAGGGCTGATGTGGTGATTTGTTCTCCAAATAACCTGTTCTCGAAACACAGAAAGATCTAAAGGCATTTTGAATCTGTAGAATTGGACGGTCAAAGCTTCTTTTGAATGAATCTGTATGCCTTTACATTGTGTTTGCTTTTGAATGTGATGGGCAGCAAAGTGAAACTGACTCTAATACTGATCTTTGTAACACTGACTTTAACAAGATCAAGAATCTAGGAAATTCAGCTTTGCTGTCACTTGCAGACAGAAATGAATATAATAGAGCACAGCAGGAGGTACGACCTTGAAAAAGGCAAGGGAGCAGAACAGCAGCATACCATAGAAGAGAATAGGAAGAAGCAAACTCTAGGGAAGGACTTGAAAGCACATACAGTAGAAGAAAATAAAGGGAGGGGGGCAAAGAAGGGGAATGGCTATCTTCAAAACAAAGACAAACACAAATCACTAGAGGCATTTGCAAATGTAACTCAAAAGCTAACATGAATTTTAGTCCTCTTCAGGTTATCTGACACACTCAAAAAAAATTCAGAATCTTAAGAATGGAAACAAACTATGAATATTATATAAAGAATGTTTTCCTACTAAAGGATTCAAAGATGGGCATAGGCTTTTGACATGCAGATTATCCCATCAGAAGAAACTTAAACTAAATAAGACTTGAAATCACCTAAGATCATTATTTAGGTAAATATCTCAGTTTTCCATTAAAAAAAGAAGAGAATCAAGTCTACACACTTTGGATGCATCAGGAAGCTTAATTTCCCTCCCTATTATTTTGAGAACATATTATTAATATATACATATATTATATCCACATAGTATATAATTTGAAATACTTGTATAATATAAAATATCATTACATATAATATATAATGATTATATATTACTCTGCTCTGATTGGATAACATCTGGAATATTGTGTTCAGTTCTGAATAATGCATATTAATAATAATATTGACAAAAATAAAATTCATTGCTCTTCCTGAATGATAACATCCAAAGTATTTGGTAAAGGACTCCAGAAACCCAATTATCATAAAGAATATTGAAACAAGTGGGGATGTTTATGCTTCAGAAAAGAAAGCAATCAATTAACATGTGTTTATAAAAGTTTCTTTGTGCCATGCGCTAAGCAATTGGAATGTAATAGAAAGCGAAACAGTCCCTATCTCCAAGGAGCTTACTTTATATTGGAGGAGTATTATGTATAAAGAATAGTAAGAAAATGAGTCACATTGGACTGCAGAGTGGATGAAGGGAATAATAAAGATAGAATGGGGCTAGAACAGAATGTCCAGGAGAAAAACTTGGGGATATACCCACAATTGAAAAACTGCCACAAGAAAAAAGTTTCTAGTTTTCTTTTGTGTGACACTGAAAATCAGAATTATGACTTGAGGACAAAATTCACAGGGGAGTTCAAAATCAAATACATTTAAAGAACTATTTTCTCACAATTAGAGTTGGCCATAAATTGAATAGGCAGCCTTTCAAATAGGGGACCCAAATAATTGGAAATGCTTAAACATTTTAGACAAAGTAACTACTTGGGTGAAAGGTTGGATAGTCCCTTGCAACTTAAAGATCTTATGATTTTGTGATTTCCTTCTAGAGTACAGAAGCAGTTAACCCACACACGGTTACCACACATATAATAAAATGGATTCTAACTAATACGATATGGGCAGCATGGTATATTAGAAGAGAAAAGGTGCTGATTTGGAGCTAGATATGGAGCCAGGAGACCTGGTTTAATTTTTTTAAACAATATGTATTTATTAAGCATCTACTGTGTGCCAGGTGCTAGTCAATGGAGACACAAATACAAAGAATAAAACAAAAAGCCCTTGACGAAGCCTAAAATGTTACTTTAAACGTCAGCTTTGATTATTCCTATTACAGATAAACAGTCAGACTCATGATTGGTTTTCATGAAATGCTAAAAGGGGAAGGTCTCTAGTATATTGAGCCAAACTTCAATACAGAATTTATGAGAAAATATGGAAACTAATTTTTTTTTAAAGAAATCAGGGTTAAGTAACTTGCTCAAGGTTACACGGCCAGTTATTTCTGGGTGTGGTGCTGAGTATCTGAGCCCGGATTTGATCCAGGTCATCCTGACACTGGAACCAGTGCTCTTACTCGCTGAGCCACCTGGCTGCCCCTAAACAATTGGGGTTAAGTAACTTGCTCAAGGTTACACGGCCAGGTGTTTTTGGGTGGGTGCTAAGTGTCTGAGCCCGGGATTCGATCTCCAGGTCTTCTCAACACTGGAGCCGGTGCTCTTACTCGCTGTGCTACCTGGCCGCCCCGATGGATACTAATTTTCAAGATGAAGACATGAATGAGCATTAATGTGTACCAGAGAAGCGATGCTAACATTACTAAGAGCACAGGTACATATAATATATATTTTATTACTCTAGAGAACAATAAGGATTTCATAAGCAAGTATGACGCCTTCTTAACTAAAATTTTGCATATTAACCAACTTTGATAGACTTAGCTCTTCTCAGCAATATAACGATCTAAGATAATTCCAAAAGACTCATGAAGTAAAATGTTGTCCACATCCAGAGAAAGAACCATGGAGTCTGAATGCAGATTGAAGCATTCTATTTCCTCTCTCTTTTTTTTTAAGGGTTAAGAATCTTACTTTAATCAAAATTTATCATTTACCTTGTTCGGGGGGAAAAGTCAGTACCCTCAACTTCAGAGAATACAAACAGAATTTAAAATCAGAGAAAAAATATAGACAGAGAAAACAACAGAATTCAGCAGTCCAACAGACAGGGCTTCTAGCTGTCTTACCATTACAACGATACAGTGTTAGTTACCAGAGAGAGTAGCACCAACATCTGCGCTTTCAAAGTCGGGGGCTCAACAGCTGCCCAGAGTCTCATCTGACCAAATCACACAACTCTTTCCATGAGTGAGCCCCAAAGCAAAACTTCACCTGAGAGGTATGTATAGCCTTCTCCAGGGTCAGAGAACATCACAACCCTTGTGACCCACTGCCTAATTACAAAGTAACAAACTGGGGGTATTCCTGAAAACAAGCCTCATCTAAGCAAGCTTCTCCTTTTGGGCTTCATTCCACCCTTCAGCAAACTCCTCCTACCACAGGCTCCATGTGACCACATTCAGTCTATTAGAAGGAAGAGTGTGTATGTGTGTATATCTATAATTAAATTTATGATTATTCTCAGTTTTCAACATTCATTTCCAAAAGATTTTTAATTTTTTTTTGCTTTTTGGAGGGAACTTGGGGTTAAGTGACTTGCCCAAGGTCACACAGTTAATTTTTATATTGTGTTTGAGGCTGGATTTGAACTCAGGTCCTCCTGATTTCAGGAGAATAGTGCTCTATTCACTGCACTACCCAGCCGCCCCTCATTTCCACAAGATTTTGAGTTATAAATTTTCTCCCCATCTCTGTCCTAGCTTCCTACCCCAAGACGGTAAGCACACTGAACACCCCTTCCCCCAATCTGTCCTCTCTTATAACCCTCTCATGTCCTCCCCACTTACTTTCTTGTAGGGCAAGATGGATTCCTATACCCCATTACCTGTATATCCCATTTCCCAGTTGCATGTAAAAACAAATCTTTAACATTTGTTTTTAAAATTCCGAGTTCCAGATTCTCTCCTTTCCCCCCTCCTCACCTATCCCCACTGGGAAGACAATCAATTCAATATAGGTATACATGTGTAGCTATGCAAAACATTTCCATAGTAGTTATATTGTGAAAGACTAACTATATTTCTCTCCATCCTATCCCATCGACCATTTATTCTATTTTCTCCTTTGACCCTGCCCTTTTCCACAGTGTTTGCTTCTAACTAACCTCTACCCTAGTCTGCCCTCCCTTCTATCATCTCCCCCTTTTATTTCCTTCTCCCCTACTTTCCTGTAGGGAAAAATACCCAATTGAATATGTATGTTATTCCTTCCTTAAACCAAATCAAATGAGAGTGAAGCTGACTCATTCCCTTTCACCTTCTTGCTCTTCCCCTCCCTCCTCCTGCCTCCTTTATTAAGTGAGATAATCTACCCCATTTCATCTCTCCCCCTCTTTTTCTCCCAATATATTCCTCTCTTACCTTTTAATTTTATTTTTTAGATATCACCCCTTCACATTCAACTCAACCTGTGACCTCTATTTATAACATACACATGTGTAAACATATACCTATATATACATATGTATCTATACATGTGACTTACATGTATAATGTATATATATATACATACCTGTATATATTCCTTTCAAATATCCTCATACCGATAAAAGTCTCATGAGTTACAAATATCATCTTCCCATGTAGGAATGTAAATAGTTCAGCTTTAATAAATTCCTTGATTCCTCCTTCCTGTTTACCTTTGCATGCTTCTCTTGCTTCTTGTATTTGAAAGTCAAATTTTCTGTTCAGCTCTGGCCTTTCCATCAAGAATGCTTGAAAGTCCTCTATTTCATTGAATATCCATATTTTCCCCTGAAGTATTATGCTCAGTTTTGCTGGGTAGGTGATTCCTGTTTTAATCCTAGCTCCTCTGATCTCTGGAATAGCATATTCCAAGCCCTTTGATCCCTTAAAGTAGAAGCTGCTAGATCTTGTGTTAATCTGATTGTTTCCACAATGCTTGAATTGTTTCTTCCTGACTGCTTATAACATTTTCTCCTTGATCTGGGAACTCTGGAATTTGGTTATAATATTCCTAGGAGTTTTCTTTTTTGCAATCTTTTTCAAGAGTCAATCAGTGAATTCTTTCAATTTTGCCCTCTGCTTCTGGAATACCAGGGCAGTTTTCCTTCATGATTTCTTGAAAGATGATGTCGAGGCTCTTTTTTGATCACTACTTTGAGGTAGTCCAATAATTTTAAAATTATCTCTCCTGGATCGATTTTTCAGGTCAGTGGTTTTTCCAATGAGATATTTCACATTGTCTTCTATTTTTTCATTCCTTTGGATCTACTTTACAGTATCTTGATTTCTCATCAAGTCATTAGATTCCATTTCCTCCAATCTAGTTTTCAAGAAATTATTCTCTTCAGTGAGCTTTTGAAATCCCTTTTCCATTTGGCAAATTCAGCTTTTTAAGGCATTCTTCTCTTAAATGGCTTTTTGGATATCTTTTGCATTTGAGTTAGTCTATTTTTTAAGGTGTTATTTTCTTCAGAATTATTTTGGTTCTCTGTTAGGCAGCTGACCCGTTTTTTCAAGATTTTCTTGCATCATTTTCATTTCTTTTCCCAATTTTCCCTCTTACTTGATTTTCAAAATCCTTCTTGAGCTGCTCCACAGCCTGTGACCAATTTATATGTTTCTTGGAATCTTGTGATGCAGGAGTTTTGACCTTATTGTCTTCTTTTGGTTCTATGTTTTGATCGTCTTTGTAACCAAAAAACAATTATATTGTTTGATTTTGTCTCCTCTATTTGCTCATTTTGCCAGTCAATTACTTGACTTTTGGGCTCTCTGCCATGGTAGAACTCTGCTTCCATAGTGGAGAGTGCTGTGTCCCAAATTTCTGGCATTTTGCACAGTTCCTGTCAGAACTTCTTCTAGGTACTGTGAGGGGGATTGTCTCTCCACTGACTCAACAAACTCCGTCTCACCAGTGGTCCTCACCCCAGGACTGCCACCCAAGACTGCGACCCAGATCTAAGCAGGGCAAAGCAAGAGAATCCTGATTCAGCACCAGCAAATAGAGTCCTGCAATTACCCTCTGGACAGTCACTTGGTACCCCCCTCATCTGTGGGCCTGGGTCTGAGGAGGCAGTAACTGCAGACTTTGCCACCTCTGCCACTCTAGGGCCAGAGGCCTGACCAAGTTCTTCTCTCACCCTGTTCCGACAGTTTCCCCCACTGACCTTTTACATTCTCTTTGCTGTTGATGGGTTGAGAAATCTGGAAAATGGCACAGCTGCCAGTGATACTCTCTCCTAAAGTCTGCTCCGGTCAGTCTTTGTCACCAGTCTGGGCCAGCGTGGCCCATGCAGGACTGTGCTCCGCCCTCAGCCTCGTGCAATAAACCCTTCCTGCTAGATTGCCAGGCTGACTTCAGCAGATTTGTTTCTCTTTGTCACTTTGTGGGTTCTGTAGCACTAACATTTGTTTAAAAGTCACTTTTTACAGATATTGGAGGTGGGTGGAGAGGGAGTTCAAGCAAGTTCCAGCTTTTACTCCACCATCTTTGCTCTGCCCCTATTTTGTCTCTCTCATTTCTTTCATGCATTTTTCCCCTTTTGTTCTGATTCCCCCTTTGCAGCATGACTAATGTGGAAGTGTATTTGACATGACTACACATGTATGGCATATACTGGATTGGCTGTCTTGGGGATATGGGGGGAGATGGGTAGAGAGGGAGAGAGGAAAAAAAATTGGAACTCAAAATCTTATAAAAGTGAAAGTTGGAAACAGTCTCTGCATGCAATTGGAAAAAAACGAATACTATTAAGTGGAAAAAGAAAATAAAATTTTGCATCTTTCACAATGCCTATCAAAATGTTCTTCCCACAGTAGGCATTTAGCAAATGTTGTTTTAAAGTGAGTTTGTATTCAAATGAGGGAAGGGATATTTCCATTGTTTTCTGTCCCAGTCAGAACACATGAAAGAGTTTGCTATATCCTAGAGCCTCATTTAAGGAAGTGCATCAAGCTGGCACAGCTTCAGAAGAAGACAACAAAAACAGTGAGTAGACTGGAGACCAAGTTATACAAGTAGCAGTTGAAATAACTTGGAATCTTTACTTTGAGGACAGAAGTCTAACATAACATCAGTCTTAAGGAATTTGAGAGGCTTTTTATGGTTCTTTTGAGTTTTGTATTTGAAAGTCAAATTTTCTATTCAACTCTGGGTTTTTTTAATCAAGAATGCTTCAAAGTCCTCTATCTCATTGAATATCCATTTTTTTCCCTGAAGGATTATAGTGTTTTGCTGGGTAGGTGATTCTTGGTTGTAATCCTAGCTCCTTTGCCTTCTGGAATATCATATTCCAAGCCCTCTTTAAGGCAGAAGCTGCTAAATCTTGTGTTATTCTGACTGTGGTTCTACCATACTTGAATTGCTTCTTTCTGACTGCTTGCAAAACTTTTTCCTTGACCTGGGAACTCTGGAATTTGGCTATATTTATGGGAGTTTTCATTTTGGGATGAGTGATCAGTAGATTTTTTAAAATTTCTATTTCACCTTGTGGATCTAGAATATTGGAGAAGTTTTCCTCAATAATTTCTTGACAGATGATGTCTAGGCTCCTTTTCTGATCATAGCTTTCAGGTAGTCTAATAATTTTAAAATTATCTCTCCTTGATCTATTTTCCAGGTCAGTTGTTTTTCCAATGAGGTATTTCACACTGTCTTCCATTTTTTTCATTCTTTTGATTTTTTTATTGTTTCTTGATTTATTATAAAGTCATTAGCTTCTGCCTGCTCCAGTCTTATTTTTAAGGAATTATTTTCTGCAGTGAGCTTTTGTACCTCCTTTTACATTTGGCCAATTCTATTTTTTAAGACATTCTTCTCATCAGCTTTTTGGATATCTTTTACCAGTTTTAAGGTATTATTTTTCTTTAGTGATTTGTGTGTGTCTCCATCTCCTTTACCGAGCTGTTGACTCATTTTTCAAGATTTTCTTGCATCAATTGTCAAGATTCTTTTTGATCTCTTCCATAACCTGAGACCAATTCATATTTTTCTTGGAAACTTTGGATGTAGGAGCTTTAACTCTGCATGTGTGTTGTAAACTTACTTGTCAGTATAGTAATTGCCTAAAGTCAGTTTTTTTCTGTTGGTGCTCATTTTCCCAGCCTATTACTTGACTTTTATCTCTTTGTTAAAGTAGGGCTATGCTTCCAGGGTGGAGGGGGCACTATCTCAAGCTTTAGGGGTTTTGTATTACTGTTTTCAGAGATACTTCTAGAGACCTGTAACTTTTCAGTTTTTCCAAGGTGTTATGATCTAAGGAGAGGTGTTTTTACTCTCCTGGACAGTGCTCTGGTCTACGCCTCACCACAAGCATTCTTTTTTTGCTTTGGAAATGTGAGGATGGTCCCTTCTCCACAGTGGCTGCAAGTTCTACTATGCCAGTTCTCCTTCTCACCCTGAGACTGCCACCAGGATCTGAGTATGGGCAAAGCAACAGAGTCCTGAATCAGTACTACCAAAAGACCCCTATAATCTCCTTCTGACAAGCTGTTCGACACCTTACCACCTGTGGCCTAAGAGCTCCAGAAGTGACTGCTGCCACTGCTGATGTCACTCCAAAGGTGTGCTCCTGGGTTCCTCAGGCTGGGGCTTTAATGGCAAGCCTGCACTGAACTGTACTCCTCTCTCCAAGGTGTGACAACTTTCTAAGTTATCTTTGGAGTCTATGTACTGAGAGGTATGGAAACCACCAGTGCTGCCAGTGATTAAACTGTCCCAAGACTGGGTTTGCTGGGGCCCGTTCTTCACTGGCATAGCCTGTGCTGGACTGCACTCCTCTCACAGCCTGGTATAACAGATCTTCCCTGCTGACATTCCAAGTTGTCATGGGCTGGGAATTTGTTTCACTCCATCTTTTGTGGGGTTCTGCTGCTCTAAAATTTTTTAAGAGTCATTTTCATTTTTTTTAATGATATTTGGAGGGTTTGAGGGAAGAGCTCAGGCTAATCACTGTTTACTCTGCCATCTTGGCTCAGTCCCTGAGCATCTGGTTTAAATCCCACCTCTGTCACTTACTACTTGTGTGACCTTGGGAAAATCACTTAATATCTCTATTCCTTAGTTTCCTCATCTGAAAAATGATGAAGTTTGGAGCAGATTAAGTCTGGGGTCTCTTATAAACTAAAGCTATAATTCTGTTATCCTAAGTATGATTTTTTTTCCTAATCTACATCCTTTGTAATACAAATTTACCCAACATAGGCAAAATGATCTAAAAACAAAGGACTTTCTAGATGACAAATGAATTTGAACATGGTGTTACTTGGAGGTTCTGTTTTTCAGGGAAGTGATAAAGAAACATTAAATAAGATTGTTTAGCAGTAGCTCCAATGTTCCTTCTTATCAGTCATATATTAAAATCATTGTTATATTCTCTTATTTGGTCTTTTTGTAGAACCAAACAATCAGGAGAAAATTCACACAAACCTAAGGGCAGAATCATCAGTTACTTTTACCAATTCTTTGGTACCAAGATAACATCAGTAAATCTAAGCGACTGCCACAACTTAATGACAAAATGTTACATAGGTCACTTTGTATTCTTTATTGGGAACCTCTGAGACAAACTTTTTAAAAGACTATTACTGAGCTTGAGCAATCTGGGCAACTGTTAAGCAAATGAAGACTATGTTATACTATTCATAATTGTAATATTTTAAAGTAAAACTATAAAAAGCCAAAAGACATTGAAATCTACTGCTTTATATTATTATTTTCAATTATCTACTCCATTTTAATTACCCAGAAGTAATCTGGAAATATAATTCCACATTTGAATTTAAGGGTATCTCCTTTATCATCCATTGTTCTCACCCATGTTAATAAATGTGTTCACTTAGTTCTGAAAATGGGGAGAACAGTACTTTCTCAGACCTTTAAAATCAGATTTGACTTTATAGCTGTAGAAAACTTAACACTGACAGTGACAGTCAAAGCTTTCATGATTTTAAACTGGGGTTTGAAAAACAAATGCATCTCAACCTATAACTTTATACAGATTACTTTCTAATGAAGACAAATACTGGATGAAAATAATTCACTATTTGAATACCTAATTCCTATAAATAATGGAATTTTCTTCAGAAGGATTCAAAATGAACTTTCATGGAAAACAACTCATTGGAAAGGTTCAGATTTGGGCTAGGTACCTTACATATTTCATTTTAGTGTCATGGACAAATTAAAGTGATTCAGCCCACTGGCAAAAATACAGAACTCAGTTAAATCAAGTAAAATGGTGCTTGCAATTTTGCATGGAAAAAAATATAGCTTTCCAGTTAAATTACATAAGGTTCAGACTGACAAGCAAGGAAATGAATCGCAGTGTAGTCTTCCCTTACCGGTCAAGCTGCTACTTTCTAATACTGGGAACTCACTGTCTTTACCTCTAACCTTAGGTGAAGAAGAAAAGACAATGAACAGCTGAGGAACGACTTGAAAAGGTTAGTGATATGATTAAAATGATGCTCAAGGTGCCTTTTCTAATTGTGTTAGAAGATATATGGTAGAAGCAGTTGTAGGGAGAAAGGATAACGAAAAATCCTTTAAATCAATCAATAAAGGGATTCACAACTTATCAAATGTTTATTAAATGCCTACTATATGGAAAACATTTTGATAGGTGCTGGGGATATAAAGGTGAAAAGCAATACAGTTTGCCTCTAAAACCCAGTGATGTAACTGGAAGGATCTACAAGTTCACAATTGAGTACAGTACAAAAAATCTGTTGAGGGCAAAGCAAAATACTTTAGGAAAGTGTGAGTGAGGAGTGGTCACTTTCAGCTGCAGAGAATCCAGGCTAGGTTTCATGGAAATTTAATAGATGAGAAGGGAACTTATTCCAAGTCTAAGTCACAGTCCAGATTGAGTGCAAGGAAGCAGGAAAAAAGAGAGTAAGGAAACCAGATAGAAGTCTGCAACTCTGGAATGTTACATATAGTACAATGATCTGTTTTATTTAACTCTCTTTGTTAGGAGGATTCTGTTGGGATGGGGAAAGGTGGTCTTGGGATTTCACGATAGGTTAAATATTTTTAGAAGTATCAATAAAACATTTAAAAATTATTTTGAAAATTATTAAAAATCTTAATAGATTAAAAAAAAAGTTTTATAGGAACATGGTGTCAATGAGATAAATGCCACATGATAAACCTCCAAAGATAAGTTAAAGTCATATTGTGACGTGTCTTAAATGTCAGGTAAGGAATTAAGTGTTTTAGGGAAATCTCTTAACTAGACTTCTGTAAAACACAAAACAAATGAAAAAAAAATATGACTTATCATTGTTGGTATTGCACTAATATGTGTGAGACCTATCATTTTTCTTTCTGCTAACATCTAAGCACCAGTAAATGAGCTGAATACATTTCAAGATCATCTAAATAAAAATCCACAAAAATATAATTAGATATTATAATCATGTTCTTACATTTTTAATGCCAAAGAAATTCTAATGAAAAGAGATTAAATAAAGTAACACTGAAAGTGCTTTTAAAACCTTAAAACACTATATAAATACTATTGTATCATTATTATTCTTTATTACCTTATCACAGCATGGAGATGAGTCTAAGCTCTTAAAAATTATGACATCACATTGTAGCCCACCATACTGGAAAAGCTTTGAGTATGGACCTGGCGATAGATTATATTTTTCTCCCTAAATAAGCCTCATAAGTTCATAGTGGTGAATCTTCAAAATGATGGATAAAATAAATGACATTTTTTTTTTGCCATAGCACTTCTTAAAGAACATCTATATGAGGGTCAATGATTTAAACCAATTGAGAAACTTCTTGTACTTTTGTAATTGTGGATCCTAGAATTATCATTAGTATTTATAATCCCCTTACCTTAAAGCAAGTCATGAAACTAAAAACATTAGGTAGTTAGGCCATTTTGGTCTGTGTTTATGAACTTATTAGTATAGATCAGAGGTGCCAAATGCATGGCCCGTAGGCTGCATGTAAGCCCACAACACTTATGAGCATGGCCTGAAAAAAATTAAAATATAATTTGGAGATAATAAAAATGCAAAAAAACATACACAACAATGTGTAGTTTCCTAAGTCAATATGTGGCCTGTAAGAATACTTACATATGATTTAGCTGCCCTGTTTCTATTTGAGTTTGACACCACTGGTGTAGAAAATTCCCAGTGAGGAAATTCCTCCTGTTCTCGTTGAGATAACTCCCTTTACCAATGCAAATCTGCAAATCTGTTCTATAACTTTGTGTCATAAGATCAAATATAGAGCAAAAAGAGACCTCACAGGCCACATATTCCATCTCCCTTAAATTATAAAACTGAGGTCTTGCACATGGTAAAACTGAGGTCTTGCAGCCTTAAAGAGTCACCAGGGGTCCTGAGAAATTGATTTGCCAAGGCTACCACAGATAATGTGTCAGAAGCAGGAATTGAACTCAGGTTTTTCTGATTTTGAGGCCAGATATTCAATATACCATGGGTTAAGAAAGGAAAAATGTTTTTAAATGGCACAAAATAGATAAAGTATTGAAGTGGTTTAGGAAGTATTGTCTGCAACCAAAACTCCCTGAGAATGTTAAGGTACTAGTGATATAAATTTCCTTAACCATTTATGACTGCACAAGTTAGGTAAAATGAAATGCATCTTGGAAAAATACTCTTCTAGTAATTACCTTTACAAGGTATGTGAGCACCAGCCCAAATACCTGATCTGACCCTAGAAGTGCAGGAGTCACACTTCCCCAAGTCTACCAAGTCCCCTTCCAGCCTAAGGAGAATATTAAAGAATACCCTAATTAGACCAGGACTGAAACCAGTAATCACAACATTCAACATAGTAGAATCATTAATTAAATTAATGTTATGAAATAATGTATATCAAAGCACTTCGAAAATGTGCTAACCAAAAAGAAATTATGTTTACTTTTTATTGCTAATCACCAGATACTGACCATTTCTAATTCACATTTTTCTAAGCTCTCTATGCCCTTTTTATTCACCCACCCTAGTCAACCGCATAATTTCACTAGTAAGGCAAAAAAAAAAAAAATACAGACTGAAAAAATAAAAGTCACAGCTGTTCTAGGGCATAGAAAGCAGAGCAGGGACTATAGTTGTACCCGATGTAGAAAAGCAAACTAGATGAAGGAAACTGGATTAATGACTAGCCAGCCTTATTGCCTCAAATGTTTTGATTAAAATATTTTCCCCTAGCCATTGGTTTACCCAACAGCAAAAGAATATAATAAAAACTTTCCAGCTCATATAATGTTTACATATGTGGACACTTTTATATTCTGAAAATGACTGATTCAAAGTCCTATCTTGCTTAATGCTGGGAAAAGTGTCTAATAATACATTCAAAAGCTTGTAATATAGAATAGTATTTAGTTCAAGTCCTGTCCCAATAAAGAGAGATGTGGCGTAGTGGATAGAAGGCTAGTTTCAAAATCAGAAAGATCTGAATTTAAATACCGCCTCATACATATACCAGCTGTATGATTCTAGGAGTCACTGAAACTCTGTATCCCCAGGTAACACTACAGAAAAATAAATTTCTGAGTAGGTTCTGACCTGCATGGGTAAAATGTTTTCTTCATCTGGAGCTCCTTATGACAATTTAATTGCTAGTACCTTTTTTTATTATTATTAATATATAGCCATTAATTCAATTTACAAAGCTATTTCATACAAGCAATGTTGACCAAGCAATTACACAAGAACCTTTTCAAAGAAAAAAAAAAGTGAAAACCTTCACTTATTTGGAGTATGTCTAAAGATTAATATAAATTATAATAAAACTACCCTCATTTTAGGCAGTATAATGTCCACATTTCAAAGAATTTTCCCCCTCAGTCCTGTATAAAAGGAAGTAATATAGATTTCTTACTATGTACTTATGAAGTCAATGGTACTCTTCAGACTGATAGAGCCAGAAATGGAAAAGCTGCATTTTTGCCAAATTCCTTCAAATAAGCTCCACACTCTAATACTAATATTCGTGACAAGCCTGAAGTTTTGAAAGGATGCCATTTGTGTTATCTGAGCACACACACAAAAAAAGCATCTGGAAAATTACCTAACAACTGAAACATCCTATTCATATATTCTAGTGAATCAAAATGCTGAAAAGATGTTCAGCAACTCCCTAGTTTACACTAATTTTCAAGCTTATGAACAAGTAGAACCATTTTAACCAAGAGGTTCTTTTTGGGAAGAATACAACTGGTAAGGGGTGTGATTGCTAATAGAAAATGGATATTAATTTTAATATTATAACTTTTGTCTTACAATTTCTAGTACAGTATTGATGCTTAATAGCACACTGATTACATTTACAGATGCTAGGATGAAACAAAGATCCCAGTCCCCTCTTTGTTCTGGTCCTTGAGACTCACAGCTAGCTACAGAGCTAAATAAAGCACATCCGACTCTTTTGTAGAATATTTCCAGTGATAAAAATGACAACTTAGATAAACTCAGAATACTTCTACTAATGGCTTTCAGATTTTCATTTCAAGGAGTCAAGTTTTGTTTTGCTTTCCCTTATGGAAAATCCTTACACATTTTTTTTGCCATCTGTTTTCTAATTGACCATTAATGTATGGTTCATAGGATCACAACATCATCGCTTCAAAGCTAAAAGAAAACTTGAGAAACTACCTAGTCCGATGCCCAGTTTACAGATGAGGAAACTGAGGTAAACTAAGAGAGATTAAGTGCCTTGCCCAACCAAGGTCACTTGGGTAGTTAGTAGCAAATGGATAAGAATTGACTCCAAACCCAGTGGTCTTTCTATTGTAAGAACTCAATTCAAGACTCACCCTTTACATTTTATTTTGATAGTAGCCATAGCTAGGATTTTTAATAACTCAGTCTTACAACAAACTACACTTATCTTCCTCTGACCCTCATATACTTTATTCCCTGTCCTCCATTTGCCCCACACACAATGGCTCATGTTGCCCCCTCCCCCATTTTCCATTTCTTTCATTTACTTATTTGAAGTCGACAATGTTTCAGAGAACCCTATGGCTCCAGGACATTCCAGTGCCCTCTTCAGCATACTCACAATATTACAGTTGAGGCAATGAATATACCAAGTATGCCCCTCAATCACTTATTCATATTTCTGAGGCAGACCCAGCTTTTGTTTAAATCTCCATAGTAATCCCCCCATCCCCATGAACACTAGAGGTTAGGAGTTAGCATTCTGCTACCCCATCTTTTAAAGACTGTGGACGCTAGAACCAGACTACAAGGTTATAAAGTTCTGGACTATCATATGACAGTCTTCATTGTTTGGTATTAAGTACTACTACACCATGTGAATTCTACCACAAGAAATTCAGTCCTGTGGGTTAAGCATTTCTCCAGGCATCCATTTAAAATGCAAATATTCTGAATAAATGCAGGGTATTAATGAGCTAATGCCTTCCTGTGAATTAGTTGAAAAGATTTCTTTACTCTGGAGGAACTAGGGATGCATACTAGTCCTTGGTGCCTGCTATAAGGGAGATAATAAGAGCCAAATTTCCTTTTAGTTAAGTTGAGAAGTGCAAAGACAAGCTTTCCCTCTTTCACAATTTTGCCTAGGGTCATCTCTGAGTACAAGAGCCCAATGTGCAAACTATTCCAACACTAAACCAAGTTAATTGAAGTGCTGCCCCAGGATCTGGGTCAAGGGCTGGCAATGTGGTCCAGAGGGAGTTCGATTAGAGTTCAGAGGTTCCTATAAATTCAGATTAGCTTAAGAACAAATTCACCTAAATAGATTTCTAAGTGGACTTGAATCCATCACACAGGTTAGCATGAAAATTAACTTCCCAGAATGGATCAGGGTAAACTTGAGAACTCCAGTCAATCTACAATCAATCAATAAACCTGGGAATATTCACCAGAGTATAAAGTGCAATTGTGCTACACACACACACACACACACACACATACACACGCACACACACAAGCACACACACACGCACACGCGCACATGTGTTAACTTATCCTCTCTTCCCATAATATCCTTCCATCTTCTTATCCTCCAATTTTATCAATACAGTACAGAAAAAATTTCAACTACTTAATTGTAGGTACTATCTGTCTAGTCATAAAAAACAAATTTTCCCCCTCTAGTATTTTTTTTCATATTACTATCTACCCACAGCAGGTAAATGAAGGTGTCAATAAAAATGAACTATTAAGGATACTGCTTCATAACAATATTTCCTTTTGGGGCATAAATAGAATAAAAACAATATTAGACTAATTACAAAGAAAGGAATTATCAGAAATGTGAGACTGCAGAAAAAAAGATTCTGGGGACAACAGATCTGGTTTTGAGCCCATGATCTGCTACTTTCTACCTTGACGGTATACCCATGAGCAAGTCTCTTCACTTCTCTGCACCTTAGTTGCCCAATATGTAAAATGAGAGAGTAAGATTATATGACCTTTATAGTCCCTGCTAGCTCGCTATGTTATGATTCTGTGATCCTAGAATTTCTATACTTGTTTATATTTGCCAAGCTGCCAACAAAATGTTTTTTTATTAAACACATAATATGCAAGTAATGTATATCCAGAATATTCTCAATAAAAAATACTTATTGTAATAAATTAATAAATTGCAAAAGGTTAATCATAAGACAAGGTAGAGTATAGGTACAAATTAATTTCAGAATAAAAGCTAAATTTAATTTTAGATGGGAAAAACAAGTTACCAAGGTATTGTATATGATGTATATGATATTACTGAAGAAGAGACTTGTCAGAAGGACACCTGGCTGCTGAGGGAGGATGGGATGCCGATAAATGACAATACAGAAAAAAATAAAGCAAATTAATTCTGATATTGTTTGTGTTTCCTCTGACAACAACAAAAAAATATCTGTATGGAAAGGATGAAAGAAAGCACAACTAATAGGGAATTGATGGGAGGCTAGGTGGCACAGTGAATAGACCACCGGCCCTGGAGTCAGGAGGAAGGACCTGAGTTCAAATATGGCCTCAGACACAACACAAAAACTAGCCATGTGACCTTGGGCAAGTCACTTAACCCCAATTGCCCTCCAAAAAAAATAGGAAATTGATACCTAATATGAACAAAGAGATAAGGAGCACTTAGCAGCTTTGATAAGTTCAAGTTACAATGCCAAGGTGTTCAGAAAGAAATGACAGATATGAAGACTGAACAATAGCCAGCAATCTCTGAAAGGCTCTGAAGAATTGCTAAGGATCTAATGGGGTCAGAAAAAGGCAAATGTTATCTTGATTTTCAAAAAAAGGAAGAACATCGAGTTTGCAAACTATAGACTAATAATCTTGACTACGACTGCTGGCAAAATTCTAGTATATTATTAAAGGGATGCTTATTAGCATTTGGAAAGGAAGCAGTAATCAAAAAGTCCCAGTATGGTTTCAGAAATAATAAGCGGGTTATATTACTTTGTTTTGGGAGAAGTGAACTTTCTTTCCTCATTCTTATTTTGATTACAAGGTAGATGTTCTTAAGAAGCAAGATAAAATTATCTTGTGTAGCTATAGCCAGCATATGATAGTTTGCCTAAAGCAAACATATAAAAAAGGTCTGATTTTTGTGGGATGCGAGTTAATTTCTATTTTCACAAAAAAAGCCATATCTATTTAAATGAATAAGTGATTACATTCAAAAGTTCAAGCTAAAAAATTCAGTGGAACATTTTTGATTACTATGTCAACTACCTTAAAAAGCTTCACAGAGAACAAAATAGATGGGACTATTAATTTTTTTTTGGACAGTCTCTAGATCCTTAGATCAGTAGAATGCTACATGTATACTTTGACTTTTAGCAACAGATTTGATAAGAGTCTCATGCTATTCTTGTGGAAAACATGTTGCTATTGTTTGTGCTTTATTTTTGAAGAGAACCATGGCATCAGGAAGGTGATACCACGACTTGTAAGTGAATTGGATTTAAAGGAAGGAAGGCTGTGCAAAAGTCACCAGCCTCACATTCTCCTCTGGAGCTGTCTGTGTCCACTGACAAGATATAAATTAAGATGACTGCCTATGCAAAAGAAAGATAAGGGATAGACAATCAACTGGATTTGGAACTATTTAAATGGTTGTAACCAAATAATAATCACTGATGTTTTTATGTCTACTTTAAAGGAAGTCTACAGTGGGGTATCTTGGGGATTTATGCTTGTCCCTATGCAGCTTAATCTGCATCCCTGACACAGAAAAAAGCATAGTCCCTTATAAAATTTGCAGATGACACTAAGCTGGGAGGGATAATGAATGCACTGACTGACAGTTATGATTTAAAAATCTCAAGGACCTTGTGGCAGTGGATCAAATCTAAGAAAGTGAAAAACCTTCCTTATATTCAAAAGATGTAGTTTAAAAATATGTTTTATTCAGTTGGTGAACTGAAAGCTGAAAAGGAGTTAATCAGTCTAAAACTTAATGAGGGTTGCATTAGAGAGACATACTATCTAGGAAAGGCAATAGAGTCACTGAACTCAATACTAGCCAGACCACATCTGGAGTATTTTGTTAATTCTAGGCATTATATTTTAGAAAAAAATAAATGGATCATGTTCAAAAAGCAATCAGAATGACAATGGCCTTGGCCATGACATACAAGAATTGTCTGAAGCAACAACAGTCATTTAACCTGGATAAGAGAAGACTTGATTAGGAAAGGGAAAAAAGAGAGAGAGTGGGATATGTCAGCAAGTACATGAAAGGTTGCCATATGGAAGGGGGATGAGACATTAGGTGTTCTTGTTTCCATAAACAAGGATGAGCAGGAATAGGTAGAAGTTGCAAGGAATTATGTTTAGGTTTGATACAAGGAAAAACTTCCAAACATTTTGAGATACCGAAAAGTGTAATGGATTGCTTTGGAAGGAGTGAGTTCCCCCTACTTCATATCTTCAAGCAAAAGCTCAATAATCACTTATGAAGTACATTGGAATCAGGAACTTTTTCACTTGGACTAGATGGCCCAAAAGAATTCTTCCAACTATGATATTCTTATTTGATAATTTTTAAGTCAACACTTAAATATATTAATTTCCTTCTAAAATTTAAGCAATCATAGACATGGCAATTTTAAAACTGCTTGACACTCAGAATATGCATTAAAAATATTGAACTAAATAGTCAAACATAATAGGAGATGGATCATTAAGATTTAAGTGCAGAACATGTTTTAATTATTTAAAATCTAAAGAGAAACAGACAGGGTTTTGATAGATATAATGACTCGATATGTGTTTGGTGCTTAAGAACAGTTATACATCTACTCATTTCAGGGGAAATTTTCAGTTAATGGACAGAGTAATAGTTTTGAAATCCATACCCATTCTCATCTATTATTAAGTATAGAAAGATTATTAAATATTAAATAACATACAGTATCAAAACTGTCAAAACATATTTAATAAGTTTTTATTAGCCATTCTTTAGTTTATTTCATGAGAATCATTTATTCCCATCACAGTTTGATTCTTAACTATCCTTTTAATTTTCATATGCCTATTAGTTTTTCCTCCTTTCTGTACTATTTTCCTGTTAGTTTTCCTTTAAAAGCTCTATAATGTCTATTTTTATGTTATCTCTTCCAACATCTTTTTTCAAAAAGCATAACAGTAAACAAAGTTTTAAAGTGTTTTTGTCATCATTTTCCAATTCTTCTAAAATTTGATTGAGAATGGGCCCTTAAATTAGTGTTAAAGAAAATTCTTCTCCTGAAGAATTAAATGTGACAGCTTGGTGGTACTATTTAAAAAAAATAAGTTGTCACTCTTTCATTTGGAAGAAGACAGTAACTTTCATAATTATTTTTATTAAAAGAGAAAAAAAAATTTCCCCTAGGAACCAAAGTAATCCATTCCATTCTTAGGTATCTCAAAATAATTGGAAGTCTTTCCTTATATCAAACCTAAACATAATCCTTTGCAACTTGTACCTACTGCTGCTTGTTCTTCCTTATGGGAACAAGAAAGTCTAATGTCTCATCCCACTTCCATATGGAAAGCTTTCATATAATTGTTGACATATCATATCACACTCTCTTTTTTTCCCCTTCCCATACATAGTAAGTTTTAAAAACTTGATCACATCTTCCTTAATACTATATTCATTCTTTAAAAAATTATTAAGTATCAGTTGCAGGGTTAGGGTTATGTTAGCTACTACTAAATGAGTTATATTTCTCTGTTTAGAGCTCTCCATCTGAAAGAAGTATGGCTGGCTATACATTGAGTTAAAAGTAATTTAATTTCTTCAATAGAGACAACAATATAAAAAAATTACATGACATATATTTGAACTCATTAAAATTCTGGGGAGAACTTTCTGGTGCTTTAAATGATTCTGTAAATGCTTAAATAACTGAATTGCTAGTAGGAGTTTATAGGAACTAGTAGTAAATTAAGGAGGGGTTTGTTAAGCTGAAGATAGGAGAGGTAAGTATTCCAAACAAAGAGATCAGAGAAGAATATTCAGAAAAAGAAAATAACATGTTGCTAGGACATATGGGTTAAAAAGAGAAAAATAGGAGACAAGATTGTCAAGAAATTCTTAATGAAGGATTGTGAAACAGAAAGTTCTTAGATTGGGTTGATGTTTCAATAGGAAGGCACTTTAAAACCTTAAAGAATTAAGTAACATAATTTTGCGGGGGACAGTGGATAGGGCCCTTAGACTTTGAGCAGAATGACTGCAACTATATACTGTCTCTTTCCATTACTTGCTATATGACCTTACACAAGCCACTTAAAGAACCTGAGAGTCATATAGGTTATCCACAAACTGGAGATAGTACTTAAATATCTGTGAGATTGTAAAGGTGTGGTACAATGAAAAGAACTTTGCATCAAAAAAACCTACACCCCAATCCTGGCTCTGTTCCTTACTACCTGTGTGACCTTGGAGAAACCATTTAACGTCCTTGGACCAAATTTTCTCATCTATAAAATGGGGAAGGGTAGATGTGAACTAAGAACTATGATCCTATGATAATTTATGTGAAGTTGTTTAATATCATGAAAGCATTATATAAACTTTATTTCTATTACTATTTTTGCATTAATGATATACTGAAGGGCAAAAGCTAAAATGAAAAATATTATAACAATAATTCAGGTAAAAATGACTAGGTGTAGTATGAGGTTATGAGAAAAATGAGTGGATTTTTAGACAATGAAGAATAAATAAACTGGTTATGTAGAGTTATGGCAAGGGATCATTCAAAAATTATTCTGGGCAAAAATCTGAGCAAAATGTTCTTCTGAATGCAGAGGAAGAAAATACCTATACCCCTCTATGTTACCCAGATACTCTTGGATGGCAATAGTGTGATGGCACATGGAGGAATAAGAGGTGCGGATGGAATGGTGATGGTGGAAAGCAATTAAATAAAGCCGAATATTCACTGCAACATTCCTTTTTAGTGATATCTGAAAATCACTGTTTGTGTAATAGATATCTTTTTACAATTCCTCCACCACGTCTGTCTTTTCTTCTCTTACATGGTTCTTGCCCCTCATTCCCCAAGGCTATCCTCAGTAGGTATATGACAGCACATTGTTAACCCCTCTCCCCCTTTCAAAGAAAGAATTGGGTTCATTTATCCTTATCTGTTCCAGTAATTAGAACAACATATGCTTCATAGAACAGTTGTGCCATTGCATGGTCTAGGGAGTCAGGGGAGACAGCTGGACTAAGTACAAACAAATGTGAGCTGCTGACGGCTTGGAAAGTTCTATTTAAACAATAACTTTTAATAAACACACATTAATAATCACAGCTAATACTACTGTGGTTACATAATCAACACAAAAGATGGAGTGAGATTAGTCTGTCAGCACAAAGAAATTTTTTTTCCAAGTATATACACAGGAGATCACAGAGTAAAAATGAATTGAGAAGAATAAAATGAAGGAGCTTCAATGATCTGGGGAAATAATTCTGGTAGAAATAGCTAGTTTTGTAAAAAGTGTCCACATCACCAACAAAAATGACCATCATTAGTCAATTAATATTTTTGAGATAGGAAAATAAGAAATGAAAGTAAAATTCATATGTCATTGTTAGAAAATACTTTTTCCCCCTAGTGCTAGAAATAATGTAGAAATTCATGGCTATTTCAAGAATGGAGAGGAAAAAAGGAGATGAAGCTGAAAGCACTAACACATAAAAAGCGGAATGTCTATGGCAGCATAACAATTTGTTGTTGTTGGCAGATAGGTGGCAGAGTATAGAGAGCACCATGCCTGGAGTTAGGAAAACTTCAAATCTAGCTGTCTGACCGTGGCTAAACTATTTAATCCTGTTTGCCTCAGTTACCTTATCTGTTAAATAAGCTAGAAAAGGAAATGGCCAACCACTGTAATATCTTTGCCAAGAAAACCTCAAATGAGGTCACAAAGAGTCAGAGGCTACTCAACAACAAACAAAAAAGTTAAATGTTAGTTGTTATTAATGGTCATCAGTTATTCATCATGAAATTCAATTTTCTCAAATAATTATCCTTTTACATTTCTGGTTGCTTTAATATAAGAGAGGATGTAAGAATGATTGCTTTAATGTTGCATTTCTAATAAGTGACCACTTAAAAGAAATACATTTTTGCAATTTCAAAGGGAATAAGGACTTTGAGCTTTTTTTTATAACAACCTTTTGTTTCATGTTTTCATTTCTTTTGAACCCTCTGTGAACTTTCTTATATACTTAACTTTTATTTCTTTATTGGAGCTATTTTCTCTAGTCTTGTTTCATAGGTTTTCTAGATCATGTAGAGAAATGCCTATTCTGAAATGCAATATTATGCCACTAATGGGATCAGACAAGCACTGGATGTCGCTATAAAAATATTAAATCACACTCTGAATTTAAAGTGGTCAATATGAATAAGATGAATTTCTTAGGTTAATTTAAAACCTCATAATTCCATTAAAGGTATTCCATTTATTGATAGATTAATTGAAGTCGATCCAATTTTGAGTTACAAGCAATTACTGAGTCACCACTGATAAGACTATAGCTGCTTTGTAAGGGAATATCTATATGTATGTGTGTATATTATATATAACATATGTATATTACATATGTATATATACACATACCTATATATAAATATCTATAAAATGTTTTCCTTTTCATATATGTATTGAGTAATTTTTTTGAGTTCTGAGATATTAATATACTTTAACAAAACTGAACTGGAATGATAAGTGCTACATGTCATAATTCAATCTCAAAAAAGATAACATTTATCATCCTGAATCTTTTGCTATTTCAAATTTATTTTAATTATAATGAATGAGCCACAATTAAGTATTCACCTCAGAATAAGTCAAATATATAGCACCTGACCACAACATACGAAAAAAGAACATATAGACTTAATTGTGTACTATTATATTAACTTAACAACTGCAAAAGTGCTCTTCTGCTCCTCCCGGTTTGCTTATGAGGTAGACATAAAACAATACTATTTTGATTTATATTTCACAAGTCTGATTGATTTGTAATAAAAAATACTGCTGACAAGAACACATGAAATTCAAATCCATTAACATCAAACATCTAATTATAATTATAATATGGTTCGTGTAGTAATAAAGGAGTCTTATAAACAATAAAACAAAATAGTAAAATAATATGCATATCTACAAGCCAATAAAAAAATGCAGCTTGTTTTAAAGTCCCAGAGTTATTTATATCATTGAAATAATAAAGGCTCACAGGGAAAAATATCTCTGAGGTCAAAGTTAAAAAAAAGAGAGACTGAAATTATCTGTCTTTTCTCTTTGATCTCTTGTTCATTCTGTTTGGATTCCAATGTTACCTAAAAACAATCCTCACATGAAGATTTGATTTTCAAGCATAATTTCTCATCCAGAATGCTTTCATTTATACATGTTATTGCCCACAATGTCAAAAGACTATCCATACTATTTATTGACTATTAGCTATGATAACTTTGTATAAGACTGTTTAGATTTTATTAACTTTTAGCCAGGCAACGGAATGTTCGTCTGTTTTGATTCATCAAGAGAAAAAAAATCTTCCAAATTATAGATAGTTTTGTTTTAAGAATATTTAACTAGATTTGAGCTAGAAATATGATAATAAAAAGCCAAAATTATCCTACAGGCATGAGCAAACCTTCATTTCTATTTTACATAAATCAGACTCACTTTTCTTGTTGTATCCAACAGAAACAGTTTATTTAGAAGAGACATACCTATAGGTTGAGTGTAGGATTTCATTTTAATCTAAGAGGAGCAAAAAGAAAATCTTGCTTCTATGGTGTTTATAGCTTAACATTTTCAGAATGAAAGCAATAGATGCAGACTTTAGGCTTTTGTTCAAAATAAAATGTTTTTGTCCATAATACTGACCTTTCAATTACAGGAAAAAAATATCTTTCTTCCTTTTCTCCCTTTCTTCTTCCCTCTATTTCTCTCTCTCTCTCTCTCTCTCTCTCTTTCACTCTCTCTCTCTCTCTCTCTCTCTCTCTCTGTCTCTCTCTCCCCCTCACACCCACTACACTTTTGCTGTGATCACGAAGAAGAATATAAAATCAGAACCTAAAAAATTAAGAAGGATATTGTAGCAGCAAGCACCCCAGCGTTCCCCGGGGTGTCTGCAAACACAGGTTCTTAGATCTACTTTGATAAAGGAAAGCAACTCAAAATGGGTTAACAAGCTTACTTTAATCAGTCAAATATGTACTGTTTACCTAGTTCAGGGGAAGAAGGTCAGCACTCGGAACTTCAGAATACACAGACAGAATTATCAAGAGAGAGAAACAGATCAAGTAGACAGTTTCCAAACTGTCCAACCATTACATCCATACCAAATCAACATCTGGGTTTTCAAAGCTGGGGGACTCTCAACAACGGCTTCCCAGGGTTTCATCTGATCAAATCACAGAACACTTCTCAAAGTGAGCCCCAAAACAAAGCTACACATCAGGGCTTATATAGCCTTCTCCTGGCTCAGAGAATGTAACAACCTTCTGGATCCACTGGCCAATCAAGAAGTATCTACTGAAAAAGAAGCCTCCCACCCCAGGCTCCTGGTGCACTTTAGCCCAGGGGCAGGGAAGATCTTAAAAATTTACATTCCCATTACAGATATGTGGAATTGTGATGATAAGAATAGTTACCAAAACGTTTTCTCTTGAGTTAAATAATGAGACCTACAATAAAATAACATGTTATGGTATCTGTGTAGTGACAATAGCTATGTATGTAGAGTTCGTCCTTTGTTCTCAAAGATGATTACGACCTCAGGAAGATGATGCCACAACTTGCACTTCCTTAACTATGTTAGATAACTGAGTTTGAGTAGACAAGGGTCTCTATGAATCTTGACAAGTCATAACTTAAAAGTCTAAATTTCCCCAATGTGGAAAATAGGGATAATATGTGTTATACTATTTACCTCACTGGGCTATTGTGAAGAAAGTGTTTTTTTTAATAACTAGAAACATATTATGAGTAATGACTTTCCTATTAAAATATTAATTTTATATATCCATCTATTATTCTTACTTACTAGTTTTATTATCCAAGGCAAGTTACCTAACCTCTATGTGCTTTAAGCAACTTCCTAAAAAATTACTAAGACATAAAAGGACTGACTTTGGCCTTGGTAACAGGAGTTACCACAAAAGGAGCTCCCCTGCATTGACCAAATCATAGATTTATTCACAAATCTACAATTCAGTTGTTATCCATCATTTTAGTCAACATTTGGAGGCCGCATGGTAAAACAGACAGAGCTGACCTCAAAGCTAGGAAGACCTAGGTTCTAACATATAATGCCTGTTTGATTTTAAACAAGTCAATTAACCTCTCAGTGTTCTAGGCATCTCTCTAACATTATAAGTTGTAGACAAGGTGCCTATATGCATTAATAAAGAGTGTTTCTTCTCCTCAGAGTACACTATACCAATGGTCTAGTTTCTGTCCCTATCTCTAAACCAATTTACCTTTTCCCAAAACTTTCATGACAGGAAGGTACAAATATAGTCAAGATTGCATATTTTATCTACATCAGAGGAGTCAAACCTGTGTGAGAGCACTGATTCAGATTTAAAGGTAATTGGGAAACATTTAACAACATAAAAAAATAATTTATATTGTTAATACGTGGTTTTGTAAGTCAATATGTGGCCTATCATTTAGTTGCCCTGTTTCTATTTGAGTTTGACACTACTGATCTACATGATAGTAAGTATTCAGGTAATTAGAACTTTGCACTAGTTTGGACAAATCTTGTTTTCATTTTTCTTTTGCATAATTTGGTATTCTGTAGATTGGCATCAAATGCCTAGGCTATTCTGTGTGGAGGAAACCCAATGGAATGTAGTCAATTACCTTATAAAAGTTGCTTCAAGTCTGGTTTAAAAAAAAAAAACAATAACTAAAATGTGACAAATTGTGACTCTGTTACATATATGACTTAAGATGAGGGCCATTTATATGAAAAGATTAAGAAATAATAGACAAACCATATGTTGAACTTAGAAACAAACTACTGCTCATCACACTGGGCAATACATCTATGTAAGATTAACGGAAGTATATGAATAAGAATCACACAGGTTGAGAAAGCATTGACGGGTTGCTTTCAGCACAAACTCAGGGATGATCTACACCACCCAGATCAAAGATCCTTTGAAATACTTGAGTAATTATGTTTGTAGCTACACTCAAAAATGAATCGCTAATTTCAAAGAAACAGTATACTTATGATGTTTTGCTCATTTCAAACTTAAATACCACCAAGAACTTTTTGGATACTTTGAGGGTATTTTCTAGGAAAATAACCTGTAAATCTAATGCAGAAAAGAAAAAGACTTAGTAAAAACCATGTGAGAAAGACTGGGCATAGAATCTTGGTCTCCCAGGTGGCTCAATGATATAGTGTTCCCCAGGACACCAGGATCATTAAAAAAAAAAAAACTGGATTTGATTATTAAAATGTTAGAGCTTAAGACTGTGTTTTTCATCAGCCATAAAGTATTTGCCTCCTGTGAACTGATCAGTAGGACATCGTGGATTTTGTATAAACTTGGCTCAAGAACAATAGCTCAAAGATAATGTGTTTTGGATTTCCCTTGTGGCTAAAAATGATGCATTGTACTAAAATATAATTGTACTTCTGACGAGAATAGAAACAGAATAAGATCACCCCATAGACCTTGGCTAAAGTTTCCAATCTAGGGATACAATTTTGGCTAAAGTGCTAAGTACTTGGACACTAAAACCAATATTTCCAAAAATAAAACCGAAAAGATGATGTGTTTTATCTCCTTTCAAGGAAAATATTTAACACTTGGACGAAAGAAAAAATAGCCATTTAGTGGTATATTCTAGTCAAAGGCAGGCCAATCAAAGATGTTTCTGTTACAGTACAGAAATGTTTTTGATGCTCTTTCAAGTTATCTTCAGGCAACCAGTACCAGAAATGGAAATAATTTATTTTCTATTGACAATGTTACTGTTAAATCATTTATATATCACCTTTCCTCCAAAGAGCTCATTACATGATTTATAAAGTACTGTAGTTGGGTTGGCAAGGACTGAACTGTCAGGTTCTTCCCTTGTTCCTCCTTGTCTACTGCACCCTCAATATCTAGTATCCTCATGCACATAATTCTAGTCTTTCACATGGAGGATTTGTAATGTTACTACCACATAAATATTTCTTTTGAGAAAACATTTAGTTAATTCATCTCCTTTAGTCTTTCTAGGTTCATCCTATCATTTACATATCACCACAGTGCGATATTTCCAAATGACTAACAATGAATATATAACATGTCTAAGAGAGTTGTCTAAGTGTGTATTTAACTATTTTTTAACTTAAAGCATACAAGCAGTATTTAAACAGATTTCTAATATGATCAAACCATATGAAAATAGAACTTGGAACTAATTTGTGTTTTTTCCTTTTGCCTACTGTGTCACAACTTCCCAACATCCAACAATAATTTACTACATTTAAGGTAAACAGGAAGAAGAAAAATGAATAATATACATTACTTTTCAAAGAATGAATGCTATCATCATTTAACTAAGTGCATATATTAAGTAGCATTCTTTGTCTACATGTTTTACAGCTCGCATCAAATTAATTTGAAAATCATTAATAGGGAAGCGAAATGAGCATCACATGAATTATATTTTCTAAGTCTGTCCTTTCTATGGCAATTGTAAAATCTGCAATGGGTGGAACATTTATTCCCTTGCAGCTGCATCTGACGTTTTGGCAGCCCCAAGAAGCAACTGTGTTGGCAGCTTAGAATGGCATCTGGGTCTGTCATTTGATTAGGCTGCTGACTGACCTTCTAGATTGTCTATAAACAATTTTACTTTGATTTACCCCAGATTTATGAGAATTTAACTGTTTGTATGTACTCTTTTGGTTAGAGAACCTTATGAAGTGGTCTACAAAGGTAGTCTCCAGTTTAAAAGTTTCAATGCAATTCAATTGTTCGAAATGTAAAATGCATTTCCCCATACAAATAATGTAAAAAAAAATAAAGGTGGTCAGGTTCCCAGGCCAACCGACAAGGATCTACGTATATCAAATTATCAGAACAGAAGTATACTGGGGCGGCCAGGGAGCACAGCGAGTAACCGGCCCCAGTGTCGGGATGACTTGGGGATCGAATCCGGGCTCAGACACTTAGCACCCACCCAGAAACACATGGCCATGTAACCTTGAGCAAGTTACTTAACCCCAATTGCTTAAGGGCGGCCAGGTGGCTCAGCGAGTAAGGGCACCAGCCCTGGTGTCAGGATGACCTGGGGATCGAATATGGGTTCAGATACTTAGCACCACACCCAGAAATGACTGGCCAACCTTGAGTAAGTTACTTAACCCCAACTGCTTAAAAAAAAAAAAGAACAGAAGTATACTAACAATACAATGCCTAGCCACAATGTATAAAAATGAAACAGAGCAATAACTTTTTTACTTAGGACACCAGGAACACATTATTGGACCTCCCTACAAGAACTGGTCTTCCTACTTCCCGTTTCAAGATTTCTCCTATCTTCTCTATGATCCCTTCTCTATTTTACTTATATTCCACAAAGAAAATTACCTATCCATGTTGAGTAATAAAGACTCTGTGAAAACACAAAGAAAAAAAAAACAATACTTTATTTTTTAAAATCACATATTCATTACTGTGTCCCAACATCTTTCTAGTTCAATGGTTCCATCCTCTTCCCATCCTTGCATAGTGATTGTGTCATTCCTATACTCAAAATTTTTCAGAGATTTCCTATTACCTATGGATTAAAATTCAGTCTATCTCCGTAGCATTCAAAGCCTTGTACCATATGACACTACCCGGCCTTACTGCCACTTGTCATAGATTCTACACTGCAAACTAATGCTTTTGTCCCTACTATATGCTTTTTACTTTGCTGCTTTAACAGCTTTCATCTTGGAACATCCCCCTTCCCCCTCCCTGTTTGCCTATCAAATTCCTTTTAGTTCTTTAAAGCTCAGCCCAAATGCTATCTCTTCTAAGTCTTCTCTAATTCCTCCTACCCTATACACTAGTAATGCTTTTTTCTACCTTAGAATTTACTTTTTTTTCTTCTCTAATGAACTCAGAGTAAAGGCAGAGTGCAGTAGTGTACAGAGGACTGATCTTTTAGCAAAAAAAGACAAGAATTCCAGTCTTGCTTATGACATATACTAGCTATGTGACCATGGGTGGGTCCTACTACTCTTATGGATAAATATGCATATATATGAATATATAGCACACACACATATGGGTGTATAGATATATAATGCTATTTTGTATTATATATGTATTGTATATCTATACTAGATTAATAGTTTCTTGAGAATAGATATTGTCTTCAGTAAACTTCATAGAAACCCCCAAGACTTAGCAGAGTTCCACCTTTATTATACACTTAATAAATACTTACTATTGAACTGAAGACTTTAATTTACTTAATTTAAGATCAATTTGTTCTAAAAACATAAAATTATGACTATACAAAATAGCTTCCTTCTATATATCCAAATATATTTATTTTCATAACCCTCTCACGTAGCATGTTTGTATGTATGTGTAAAAATGATTGCATGAAAAAACACATGCATTTTTATATATAAATTTGACCACTTAAAGGAAACACAGCATAGGGTTTAAGAGAATGGAGTGAAAATCCCATTTCAATCACTTAATAACTGTGTAATCACAGGCAAATAACTTAACCTGGGTTTCCTCATATGTAAAATGGGAATAAAAATTGTTTTACTTAGATCAACAAATTATTTAAGTAAAGTGGATTGCAAACATTAAATTATTATATAGGCATAAGTTATTGGGGTTAGTCCACATCCAGGTCACACTTATCCATTAGTATACTGTCTGTTGATAAGGTTCTTGTCTAGTTTCCAAGATGACTAGACTGCATCTAGTAATATCTGGCAATATTTCAGTTCATGTCCTATAGAAAATATAGCTACTCTAAGATTCAGTGATAGTTGGTGATAAAGTCCTATTTTTTGACGCCACTAAACTTCATTTTCCATTTGCATATCTGTCTTGGGAATGTCTCAACTTTAAACCTATACACATATAATATATAGATATATATTTTTTTCTCACCACTTCATTCTCTTAAACACATATTTTACCATTCTGATAATTTCCTGACCCACTTCACTGCTGCTTTTATTCTAATTATGATTATTCTCATTTTTGCTTCTTTCCTCCATTCATTTTGTTATGTAATATTGGTCTAGCCTCAAAATAACCCTTGACTTTTGTTCATTTCCCCCTCCCTTTCTTCCTTTCCATATGCAAGCACTTCATTGTGGATGAAATGTGACAGGATGAGAAGATGGAATTCCTTAAAGAGAATCTGAAGGAGCGTTTGGAGAGGTAGGAAGAGATCCAAGAAATAAAGGGGCATGCCAGGATAATCTGTTTGCTGCTATTGATTACAAACAGTCAATGGCTATGCTACATTGCTTGAGATTAATCTTCATCAAAAATAAGTAGAGAGAATGCCTCTTCTCATTCCAATACAGTCTTTCCAATAAATAAGATAATGACCACAGGACACTCCTTAAACAGAATAGAGTGCTTCTTTCTGGTCTTGCATTTATAGTCCCAATCTGTGAAGTGAAATTCATTGCCTGGGCTGCCTTTTGATGATATTCATCCTTGTTTCACTTTTGATCAAGAAGAAAATTTGTTGGAATTATATAGTCCAAGTCTGTGTTTTTACTACAAAATGAAATGAATAAATTATGCAGAATTTCTCTATCAAGTAAAAATAAATTTAAAATGTGATTATTTATTAAATCAAAATTCAGGTATCTTTTGAGCCTTTTTTTGAGGACAGCAGATAGTCATCATAGCGATATTAAAATTACTGATTCTTATGAGATTCACATTTGAATTCCAACAAGGCAATGAATAACAGCTCATATTTCTGGTTTGCCAAGAACTTTCCTCACAGAAATCTTACGAGGTAAGTAATTCAGTTACTATTCTCCCAATTTTACATGTGAATAAACTCCGACTAAGATAGCATGTTGTTTGATCTTGATCACACAGCTAATAAGCGTTGATTGTTCTTTAATGAAAATTCACACACACACACACACACACATATATATATATACACTTACATGTAGTTATGTATGTGTATATCTATAAATACTTAAATTAAGTCACTTCTTTCTTATTTCTAGCCCAAATTCCTCTTTAAAATTTAAACATCCTTTTACATTTTGTTATTAGTAACTACCACCTTTATAAAATTTCTGTATCCTTGAGATTGATTACTAAGTCACTATTTGGTCATTCATCTTCAGGTGAAAAACATCCCATTTCCCTTATGCAATTTTTTCATCAATATTATATGCCAATTCTAAACATTCATCCCAACCTACTGAGAGCCTTACTTTATTTGGGGGACCCAGATCTGAAGATGTATTAACTCTCTCAACTAGCCATGCTTGTCTAGACACAGTGTTCATCTCTCAGATTACATCTCTCCTTACTATAAAATGCCATCTTATGAATCCATGTTAAGAGAATAGTATTGATTCTGTGTTCCATAGATGAAAGATATGGAAGGTACAGAAAAGAGTAATTAAAGACTTGTCTAGACATATATTTTGCTTTTAAGCCAGGACATGAAGGTACATTTATAGACAGCAAGAGGAATTCGTTATAACAGAGATAAGAAACAATGTTACATCTTTAAACTTTTTTAGGGACATACATAACAAGGATATGTGATCTTTGATGGAAGCATTGAAGATGAAGCTCCAACCTTAGAATTTTATATTAAAATTTTCAAAAATCATCTTAAACTACACAATGCAATATGCTCTAAACAAACCATAAAATTATGGATGACAATGATTGTACATTATACTTTCTTATCCCTAAATAATGCCTGGACCACAATAGACACTAATTAAATTGTTATTTAATTTAAATTTAATAAGTTGGATTTACTATCACATTTCACAGCAAGAAAAAAAAATACCTTATTTTCATTATTTATATCTACTCCAAAAGTTTAAAGGAGCTCTAATTCTAGCTAAATCTTAATGAATTAGAAAAATGCTTAATAATTTGGTTTAATGTACCCTAATGCTATAATAAAGTGTCTTGTTTTTTGGGTTTTGGGTTTTTTTTTGCTTTTTGGAGGGGAGAATACAGGATAATTGGGGTTAAGCGACTTGCCCAAGGTCACACGGCTAGTAAATGTTAAGTGACTGAGTCCAGGTCTTGCTGACTCCAGGGCCAGTGCTCTACTCACTGCACCATCTAGCCACCCCAAAAGGATCTTGCTCTTTTAAAAATTATTTGCAGAATTCTAAATTGCCACAGAAGAGTGGACCAGGTGATTTATGAAAGTTTTCATAATTAGAAAATTTTAATTTGTTTCTGAAAGGTGAGTCACTTCCTACCAGGTAAATTAACAGACAATTAAAGCAGAATGGGAAAAAATAGGAACCAAAATGTTAAGGTAAACGATAGGACACTGAATAAGACTGTCGACAACAATAATAGCTAACATTTACATAATGCCTGCTATGTCCTGTGCTAAGCTCATGATAATCACTATCTTATTTGATACAATAAGCTTGGAAGGTAGGTGTTATTATTATCCACATTTTACAGATGTGTAAACTGAGGCAAACTGGGGTTAAATGACTTGCCCAAGGTCACAAAACTAGTAGAACTGATTCCTGAAACTAGATTTTAGCTCAGGTCTTCCAGATTCCAAGTCTGATATTATTTATTTCAAAATGATCTGCTACATTCTTTAATAATCCATATACAAATTTTACTACTATATAAAATATCTAATTTGCATTATGGTAATGATATGGTAAATAAGTCTAACACAAAGACTCTGAATTGATATAAAAATAAAAGGAAAAGCTAAAAATCAACTCTAGAACTTGGGTACATGGTTTTAAAAGTAAAATAAATGATAATTTTTAATCCTTATCTCTTCTATCACTACAAAATAAATAAATGATCTGCCATATTTTAAAAATTCTGAAAATCCCTTCATAAAAATTAAAACTAACATGCAATTTGGGAATTAAAGATGTGAAGGGTGTATTACTGATTTAATGCACTATTTTAAGAAAGCAATTTGATGATCAAGAACAGTAAGAAAGAATTCAACTAAGATACAAAGATGAAAGAACAGCACCACCTAGTTCCTTCTATAAAAGTTTCCAAAAGTATCACTGGCTTACTTTGTCAAATGAATTCATTTTATTGAAAAGTCATATAAATATAGACATAAGAACATAATACATACACACACATATATGCATATACATATAAGGTGAGCTTGATTTATAACTATTTAAATGATCTATAAATCAATATTTATGTGGGTGAAGAAAATTCAACTAAATATTTTTGTCGTTTTTCTGTCTTGTTTTTAAGCAAGAGATAAGGAAAATATTTCACACAAATGAGGGTTTTAGGACTACAATGGCATACTACAAGTTGCTACCTGGAAGCTAGAAGAAGCTCCCTTTTGGGTAGTAAATATAAATGCTATACCACAACTAATGTGATTTCCATATTAACATACACATATAATAGCTAAAAGATGTCATATCATATTTTATATAAACATACATACCCCTTCTACTCCGTGCACCATTTAATATAAAAATACAAAGCATTCATACCCTTTTTTTCAAGGTATGAAAGTGCAATAGTATGTCCTAGGGCTACATTAGGTCAAAGCTACATGCTGGACTACATAAAATGGAAGATTTCAGTTAAAATGTCGTGTTGTTAGACCTCTTATTTTTTTTATGGAACACGTTTTAAAGATATTTTCATAAAATTGCCTCTCCTAGCTTTTCTTCCTTTTAACAAATAGTTTCTAGTTAACATTTGGTTAATTCTTCTATTATATTTACCAGGAGGTAGGATGAAGAATAATATTTGAACTATACACTAAAGAAATAATACTTAGTAGACTCAGATTTTAAGTAGATGAAATTTACTGTAAAGTAAAGCAAGGAAAGAAGTATATATTTCTCTGTGTTATGTATTTATGTATATACCAATACAAGAAGCATTGTTTCTAGATGAGATACATTAAAATGTTTTCCCTGAGGCATCAGCAGCTTTTTAAAAATTATTGTCACTGGTAGCATCAGAACTGCTCATGCAGAGCTCCAGCTCTAAAAAATTATTTTTCTTTGCCTGTTACATAGATCCTTCCCACAGACCTCTTCTCCCCAACATTCTCTCTGCTGACCTGGTCATTTACTGTTCTGGCCCACTGAGCCCTTATGAAATTATGAATCATCCTCTTGAAAAAATGAGTTAGAATACAACATGCTTCAGTATTTCCTGTTCAATTGTTATCTTCTTTCAAGTTGCATTAATGATAATAATAAAAAAAACCCAGTGTCATAGTGAGAATGTATTCAGGATAAAAGGCCAAGAAAAATGAAAGTTGTTTAATCCAGGCTTAAATGAAAAATCTTAACAGCACAGTGAAGTTCACAGCATTTAGCATTCATACAATGATGCTGTATCCCTACATGCTTTGTTCTTGTTGGAAAAGGTATACAGGTACTCTTTTTTAAACCTAATGATGTGGGGGTAGAAAAATAATATAGTTGGTTTTTTTTTTGTTTTAAGAAGGGGTTAATCTAGAAGGAAAGCTGTAACACTTCCAGATTTGCTTTCTAATTTAATATAAAGTAAATAAAAATCTGTTTCGAATCTTGAATCATGCAGAACATTTCCAGGAAAAGGGTTTACCATTAAATGTTTAACTGTTGTGTACAAAATCAGGTTTTGCATTTTCTATTCATTTTTCAGCAAAACATGGTAGTCATGAAGACCTGAGTTCAAGTCCTTCCTCTTACTCATACAGACTATGTGACTGCGTAAGTCTGAGTCATAATTACATATTTTGAATCAACTTATTTGTACTAGTAAGAAACATATAGAAGAAAAATGCTATTGTTGGATATCTAAAATTTACAATGAATCCAAAAATCCTCATTTTGTCTGTCAACATTATTCTCTAGAATGTTTCTAAATGTTAAAAGAAGAATGTTTGAGTCTATTTGTGTTCACTCACTTAATTTGATTATTGTCTGAACAAGCAACAGAATGACCACACGAAAAAGATTCTGAAGAGGAAATATGACACTGGAGAATCAGCTTTTGACTAATCCAGGTTGGTTACAGTTAATAACTTGGAAAAAAAATAACTTAAGTTGTGTATAAAGTAGGCTCCAGTGATGAGAGAAGCTAACTTTTATTTCAAAAAGAATTATTAAAAAAAAATATTCACAGAGGGCTGAACTAGCCCAGGTACTAAAACATGCTGGTTCAAGATTTTATGATAATCAGTGACAATCAACAGAGTGATGGATCAGCCCATGAATGGCTACTACACTCCCAGCCACAAAGAGGTACCAAGAAGGGAGGGAGGGAAGAGAAGGAGAGGGGGAGGGACAGAGAGAGGAAAAAAGAGAGAGACAGAGGCAGAGAATGAATGTGTTTTGGCAAATTTGACTTTAGGGACTATCATTCAATTAATCAATCAACAAACTTTTCTTAAGCAGCTATTATGTGCTCAGCATACTGCTAACAGTTGGGAAAGTAAGAGGCACAATCAAAACAGAACAAAACAAAACAAAAAACAGTTCCTGCCCTCAAAGAAGATACTAAAAGACTTCTCTATCACATCTTCAACTCTTAACTCTTCCCATAGAATGAGTTATGTAAAATTAGGCATCATACTACTTTATTCACTTTCCTTCCTCATTTTTCCTTCTTTGTAAAAACATGAGGCAAGACAACAAATATGAAACATTTTACTGTAGACAAAACTTTAATGAGACCTCGTGCAAATTTGTGAGTAAAAGACCTCAAATGCTACACTTTTAAAAAATGGCACAGCATTATTTCTTCCCTCTCTCTTCAAATTGAATGTAATTAGTTTTATATTCTTTCAAAACAATTCTGTTTAGGTTAGGTATTCTGGATAAAAATAGGAGTCAGAGGTTCTGGCCATTTTAAGCAGCATGATTATGTTAAGCTGTAACAAAAGACCCAATATGACAAGAACAAAAAGAATAATTTACATTCTTTTGAATGAAAATTCAATCTATCAGTAATCAATTACCTATTTTTAAATATGGTATTAAGAGTTAGAGTTAAATATGTCTATGTTCCTAAGGGGAAAAGATGAGGAAAAAATAATAATTCATCACATACTTTTCACTTAACACAAACCTTTCAGAAATTGTCCTTGAAATATAAACATAATTGATTTAATTAAATAATATCACAGTGCAAAGCAAAAAGAAAATATAGCACCAACTTCACCTCTTTGCCATTAATTAACCTCCTAAAAATGGCATTGCATTGGCAGAAAAGCTGTTGCTTTAGGAGAGATTATGAAAAAATGATGCCTTGGTTGCCTTTTAGTCAAGAGCTGAAAAGACCTTGTGAAAAATGGGAGTTTGATTAAATTCAACTTCCTAAAACAATACACACCATCATTATATTTCCAAAAGTTTAGTTTGTGAGCTTACACTAATAAAATATTGTTTTTTAAAAGAGTGATAGAGTGATTTTCAAAGTCATGTAACACGATAAACATTGATTCCATTTATATTAGGAACATTTCAACCACAATAATAGTATCATAATACAAAATGACTGAATTTTAAAATAAGAAGTAATACCTTCACATGTTTAGCTATCTTTCATATGTAAATGATATTTATACATTATACATATTATTTATATAAGGTGCTCAGTTCCTGTGAATATTTCAATTTTCCTTAGAAACTGTATGATACATAGAGTAAGATTAAGGAAATGTCACTATTGTAAATATGCATCCTTAAACTTGGAAATATGACTAAGCATAAAATCACTATTTATTAAATTTATAAAACCTAAAAATAAATCCCGGGAGTGACATTGCTTTCATCCCAGCTAACTAGCAGCAGCAACTCTGGTTGCACAAAACAGGGACTAATCAGTCCTCTACTTCACAGCCTGGCAACAACAAAAGCAGGTCAAGTCTTGCTAATCATCTGGCAGATCGAGGTCAGTTGATAATTCTCATGTGCTGCTGGTTTTTATCCTGAAGTATTAATTACTACAACTAGTTATGCAAAATAATTTAGATTTGACTTGGTTTAGTTATCTTTCAATGATAATTACACATGCAAGGTTTTACTAAGCAGAAAAAAATATTAGGGTTTTGTGTACCCAAGTCTAGTAGCTCAGAGAAATACATACACAAAGGATAATGCATAGCAAATATGTATTGACTACCCTGATACAAAGAGATGAATCATTACTTTACATAAAAAAACATATCATCATTTAGAAGCATTTATGTTTTCCTAGTGTCAATTTTTTGTATTGTATATTACATACAAATGAACATTAATCAATGCAAATATTTATTTTACATAGACTATAGTATTGACATTTTGGCAGATATAACCAAAATACTTGGATATTATTCAGATTTAATTAAGGGGATGTATCAAGATTAGATATATTGAAAGAAATTAATCTGTGTACATTTGAAATGGAAAGACAGCAGGCAAACAATGGTGATTTCTCCCCAAATTCTTCTGATTTTGATTTCTCATGAATAAAGAGACAAAAATCCAGAAAATAATTAATCAGGAGTGTACAGAATTAGGTGACTGCTAGCTTAAAGGAGTTTGGGTTTCAGTTTTTAAAAATCATATTATTTTCTATCTATGGAGTCTTAAACACTACCATTATTTTAAAGTCATTATTGAAAAAAATGAAATAGCTTTAAACAAGAGAATGTGAAAAGGGTACAAAGAAGCTGGTTAAAGTATTTGTTATATGGCATTTTATAAAATACTTGCATTGCTCTAGAGCCTAGGAAAATAAACACAAGAAAAATTATAATTCTTTTTTAAAAGTAAGACATTTAAAGACTGACGGTATAATGCACTGAGGAAAATATCTCATTATTGAAAATACAAAAGAACTCAAAATTTTAAAGTGTGAGAAAATGCCTACTATATAACACAAAATGCAAACACAATATTAACAGACATAAAAAGAAATTACTATGAAAATCTTTTTTCCCCTTCTTTGACACCCCCTTCACCTTGTCATTAACATTAAGCTCAGTATACTAGGTGGAAATGCATAATAGTCAAAGATTCTGACATTGGTTAATTCCTGAAATATTTAGTTAGTACCCTTCATGAATCATTCACCCATATATGATAAACCTTTTCCTAACTCCAGTACAAAATCATGTTGATGCCTTTTTATAACTTCAATGTGAAATTGTTTTGATGGGGATGGGAATAGATGGAGTACTGTGAGAAAATGTATCACTCTTCTTTTTGTTTATAAGTGGGAAGTGAACCATTTCTATTCAGGGTAAGGAATATTCATTTTTATGTAACTACAAGGGCAAAGAACTGTATTTAGAAATAACAGATACACTATTATGTATCACAATGATCAATTTCTTCCCATCTTGGCAGAGTACCTCGCAAGAGTAGAATGTGACTAGCTTCTGCTCCCTGCACTGGACTCATAGCTATATAATTGCCTTCAGAAACATCTTTCTCTGAATACCACCTACACATTAAGACATGACAGTGAACTTACAGCCAGCACCCTGTTCTATCTCACATGATTTCACAAGCCTGAAAAGGCTTGGAAAAGAGGACACGTGCATAATTAAGGCACACAGAATTCATAGTATATGTAACAAACTAGAGTATTATGAATCCTTAGGGTAACTTCATAAGATTAATGCATTTTCAAAAGAAAGCTTCATATAAATGGAAAAATGGAAAGAGGTGTCTACAATACTTATTAAACCCACTCAGTGCTAAATAAATTGATTCTTCTGCCTGGAAAATGTATACCTATAAGTAAATTTATATGCAAAAGTGAGGAAAAAGAGGAATTTGGCACAAGGGTCTTTCAACTGATAACATACATAGGGCAGCAGAACCTCAGGAAAGGAGACAACAGATAAATATGATGGAGGGAAAGGTATTAAACATGTTCTGAAAGGGTTAAGTGTTAGCAGTGATTTCATATTAGAAAAGGATTATGTAACAACAGGGAAATACTCAGCAGAGCATATGCTAATTTAGTCTGCTTGGCCAAGCTTTTCTGTTTGTTTGGCTGGCAAACTAAAATTCTTTCACTCCTTCCCCCCCACCCCATTTTTATTAAGAGACTAAGCAAGCTGCTCTTAAAAAAATTCCTGCCTATGTTTTATAGTTGGTAGAATGTCACCTTTAAATGTGTGTGACAGAATATAATCTGTACAAATTATTTCAGAGTTTAGACCTTGGAAAACTTCCCTTTCTTTTGCTGTTCTCCATTCCTCATTATTTTTTGTAAGGTGAACCTTTCCTATTGGTAATTTATTTCATATGTAAAGGGAAGACTATTTCTAGGGAGTAGGGAGAAAAAACAGTGTTACACTGATTAGACTTCAGTTCATAAAACAGAGTACAATAAAGCAATGAATATAATGCACATGGCTTATTATATATTTTTTATTCTCTGTCCCATCTGAATACAGGTTTAGTTAGAATACCTAATGCCCTTTTCAACATCCTAGACTGACTTTTTAAGATGCAAAAGGAAGAGAACTACAAGGGCTGAAGATCAATATAGGTAATATGAAAGGAAGATCCTCACCTTAGAAAGTAAAATGCTAAGGCTAATAAATTAGAAGCATATTTAACCTATATACTTTGTGTCTAAATGATTAAATAGGCATTACAGGCTCCCCTTGCATATTTAAATACCAACATTTTTAGCAAGGGCTCTAAAATATATTTTTTTCAAAAACAAATTAAGTGGTTTTATAAATTACACTGAATTAATATAACAGTTATGCATTTAGCAGTCTGCAGCTCATCCTTGTCAGAAATGACACTCTCACACTCTGATGCAGAGGTGGCTCTAAACAAACATATATAGTTACTGTAATGAATCTCCTAAGTTGTGAAGGTAATAGGGAGTCATTTTGGTCTAAAAAAGGGTTCTCCCATATTTCAGTACACAATTAGTCACTATTCCCTGACAGTTTTACTTTACTTCATTACATATCCAAAATTCTGTCTTCAATTCTCTTTAAGACATATACAAAGTATTTTGGCATATAAACACCAAAATATCTCTTCAATTAAGACTAAACAGGTTTCCTATGCAACATGAATGAGGTATTTAAACGGTTTAAGTCAAATATACTGACTCCGTTATCTCCAAAGTTGAAAATTAATGGCTTAAAATTTACTTCAAAGTAATTTAAAATATGTAAATAATTGATGTTTTTTCTCTATGACACATCTCCTTCCAGACTCAGCCCTCTCTCTCAATTCAGCTATCAAAGAGAACAACAGAATAGATGTTCAGGTCTATTTCAATGCAGAAATTTTAAGCAGTATTTTAATGCATAAAGCTACTGTACCAAATATATGATTTGATTATTAAATTAAGGCAAATTCTATTTACATTTATGCATAAAATAGTTTATGTTTTATCTCCAACAAATGGGAAAGCTATCAAATCTGAAAATAATGAGGGTTAATAATATTAATTACCACATGCCAATTGTCCCCAAAGTACCAAACCTAAAACAGTAGATAATTTTAAAGATTTGCAGTAAACTTTTACCTAGTAAGCTCTAGTGGTGAATCATTAGAGATCTCTTTCCTCTCTCTTTAAAAACTTACTATTTAAATTTTGTGTTAAATATTCAGATCATTACTAACTAAAAATCTTTAACTCAATCTACATTTCAAATATGTTCATTATTGTTCCGAAAGAATTCCAACATTGTCAATTCAACAATTAGAATTTGTCAAGAAAAATAAATTCAGACAACAGAGAAGATTCTATATTATGAGTGACTTTGGTACTGCTTCTCTTAGCTGTATATCAGTGACATAAAATAATCCATGTAAAAATAAATATTGGCATATACTTCCTTTGCAAAATAGTGCTCTATATATAAGCAGGAAGCACAATTAAGTTACTAAGTTCTGAGTGAACCAATTAGCAAATAATAAAAACAATAATGGTAAGGTTCATAATAACTGTTTCAATTCATGTGTAAAACATTTAACAGTAAGTATAAACTGGTCTAATTTTCTGGAGAAAAAGCAATTTACACAATTTGACATTTTTTTTTTCTGTAGCAAACTGAAATGCAATAAAAACAGTTATACAGGTTATATTGTTATTTGATGGGCTCACTGTCGAAGTCCATCTATAATGACAACTCCTAATTTGTTAAGGGACTTATTTGGTGGTTTTGTTTGTATGATAAATAAAATTGGCCAGAGATGAAAAATTCTCTACGATTTTGGCATGGCTCAAATTACATTCAATCTCTGTAAACTGTCATAAACAGCACTAAATAAGCAGTGTACAAATACATTAAATTGCCAGCTCCTATTTATTTGAAAGGCACTCTACATCTGCGATGTAGCTGAGATGTGAGGAAAAAATGAGGTGACAACTTGTTCAGGAAGTGGAGATAATGGCATCACATTCACAACAGGTTTTAGACCAAACTTCTCAAAAAAAAATATAATTTACTATTCCATTTGGCATTTTTAAATTATTTTTATGAAGTTTAAACCTATGTCTTCTGGAATTTGATCCCCCCAAAAGTTTATATTTCCAACATTTGCTTTTTTTATTAATTATGTTTTCCCCCCTAAAACTCAAAGCAAAACGCTCAGTTTTATTTCTTACCCATTATTATTTAGCCATGTGATTAAAGTTACAGAGAGCTATCCTTTGCTTTCAAGTAGATATAGAAGCAAGGAGAAAACATTTGTCCACTACACCTCATAAAAGTACTTTGTTTCAATATTATGACAACCGTTATACATGTGTGTTTCCAAAAGCAGAGTACATTTAAAGCATTAGATGCCATTTGCATTATCACACAGCAGGGGGCTTCAGCAGCTACAATTCTGGGTTAATCCTGACCCACCTCTTCACAGAATAATTTGCAGAAGATTCCTTTGTAATCTACAGGACTACACTCTACAAATGCTTGACATTTCCAAATAAAATGTTGGCAATGTACTTGTCTATTTCAATATTTTAGGTTAAACTGGTAAGTTTCAATAATGTATTTCAGTTTTTCACAAGTGACTTTGTGATTGAGGCTAATGGAGAAGTAACCTACATGTTAAAAAAAGATACAAAGAAAAATATATCATGGTACAAAAAAAAAAAAAAAAAATTCATTTAAATTCAACCAAACAAACTCAATGCCTATATAAGACATCACTGGGAAATATCGGTCTGTTTTTTAAACAGTTTTTTCCTCTTTAAAACCTTGAGAATTAAATAGTTTTACAATAAACCTATGAATACGTTATATTAACAATTTTTATTATTTAACAAAAACTAACTTTAAACTAATAAAAAGAAAAGATGGGGAAAATTTAACCCTATTGTGCCAAATTAGATTAAAAATATTTATTAAATACTGCTCACAATGGCCAATAGAGCAGTTCAAATAGATCAACATCTTTAAACTATGCAAACTGCTTCAGAATTCAGGCTATCATCAATCCCATTTTTGTTTATGGTTTCCCTCCTCCTTCCCTTTTCTAGGCTAGCTGTTAGAGTCACGTAGTCTGCCTTTGGCAGGGGAGGTTTTTTTATAGGGAGGCTGTCAAAAACAGGACTCTTCAAAATAGACAAGTAAAACATGAACCTTCCTAGTACAGAGCATAAAACTCATGCCAATAACCCCAGCAACAAATATCAATATGAAATACTTCATTTTAGTATGATCCAAAGCATTTAAAAGATTAAAAATAAAAACTCCATATATTATTAATTCCCCAAATAGTTCAGTAGAGTAAGTAGGTTTTATCTATTCTCATATTACAAATAAGCAAACTTATCTTTCAATGTTAATCCTCAGCCACCTCTAAATATGAGTAGATATCAAAGATTTCTATATTTCAAATGTCCATCATCATGGAATTTTAATACAGGAAGAATATCTAGAAATCATCTTATCTGATCCCCTCATTTTCAAGATAAGAGAAGTGGTCCAGGGAGTTTAAGACACTTCACCCAAATTATTCAACTAGTTAATGAGAGGAAGGATTAGGGCTCATGTTTCCTAAAACCCAATATATCAGTCTTGTCATTACAGTACACTGTCTGAATACTTTTCACACTTTTTGTGAACAAAAACAAAAAAAACAACCAACCCTCTGGCATTCCATGTATCTGGTGTTCTAGAGCAAGTAGAATGTATTGGCTCTCACCCTGAGCAGCTACTAAGATTTTTATCATCTGACATCCACAACCACTTTGGAGATATATATAGAATCAAAGTAGGAATAAGACAGGAAGACAGGAGTACAGAGAAATTGAAGTAAATCTATATATGAACTACAAAATAGTTAAAAAATTAATCATCAAGGTAAGTTTTCTTTTCTCCTAGCTACTACGTATAATTGTAGTTAAACTCCTATGTGTAGATGCCACTAAATTTTAAAGATTGGTCAAGACCAGAAGGAGGAAAGATATGTGTCAAAGAATTCAATAAACACACACACAAAGAGTGGGCAAAGTTATTATACTAGAAGTGTTAAGTGGAGAAAAGGCATCATTAGTGGGTTCTTGAATGGTTGGGTTTCTTTGGGAATCACTAACATTTGGGTAATTTTGATTTTGGGGGAGTAATCTTCAACCGGAAGAAGTTTGCTTCTAATTAGTTTGTGTATATTTGTTCCAAAGTAGATTTGAAGTTAAAACTAGTCTCAAATGTGTATGTATATACCACTAACCCAATGAGAAAGTCTCTTCAGAGTAACTTCCGCATATATACATGTAGATTTAAAATTCCCTTTTATTGTTATCTTTGTTCTTTTTTTTTACCTTAATTCGCTTTAACCTACCTGCTCATTATGTTTATTAATCTAAAGAGACATTACATATCTTCCTACTGCTCCCAATAAAATAGTTTTATTGAGTTTTGATGATAGAATGACTTTGAGCATCTCCATTCTAAGGGTTCTTCTAACTTTTAAAATTGTCTTTTATTTTGTCTCCTTTCATGACCAGGGACAAGGAAATCTGTCCTGAATCTTTAAAAGTGAGTTGGATAATTTAAAGTAGGGTGATTTAGATATGGTATCTATCTGAGCTAGACACTTACTTCATTCTCTACCTAATGAATTCAACCTCTAATGACCATCTCAGAACATAATTCTGTTTTGTAATGTCCAGCAGTTTATATAAGACTTCTTTTCTCATCTTATCAGTAGTCTGTTTCCCAACACTAGCTTACCACTTCATCTACTAATAGGCCAAAAAGACAATCTTGCTCCTGACTAGAAAGAAAGTAATTGAGTAAAGAGGTAAAAATAGTGATGTGAAGCTCAAATAAGGAGAACAAGTCTCCTTGTCAAGAAGTGTGAACTTAAAAACATACAAAAGGAATAGTAATTCTAGCAAATAATAAATTATCTCTAGTTCAATGGTAAAAACAAACAAAAACTATTCTAAGATTGATCAAGCATTAAAATAAGGTCCTGCTAATAGAACATTGCCTTTGCCTAGTCATAACTATCACCTGAAGAGTAGATTCTCTAAGGAAAAAAGATATTGATAGTTTCCTCTTCCACCTTTCACTCCCTGGACACAGAAAGGAAAGGGCTTAAGAGTCCTGGATCTGTGTCCAGGAAATAAAGCTTTCATTAATTTAATGCTGTCCTAATAAAGCCACGTTCCTAGGGGGAAAGCCTGAGCCCTGAAGCAACGCTCTCAACCAAGGCTGAGACAACAGGAAAGCAACAGCAATTTGTTTGAGCAAGAACTGACAATATCAACAAAGTGTGATGTGGCTATGGAGCAGCGCTTGATAAATGTGAAGCAGCCATAAACGTGAGAAGACAGTCCAATGGTGCTTGGGGTTTGCTTCTCTCCCCTCTTTTTTTTTTGTTTGTGTACCAATACTGGCCTGATCTAAGACACTCCTAGGTCTACATACTCAGCCTGGTTCGCACCCTTTTTGCTTGTGCTATATAATATTTTCTTTATTTATTTAAACCTGCTGCTATTCTTTGCAGTCGTGTATTTTCCTTGGCATAACCCCCCTTCAATTCTCCCCACAAGTACTGTGAAAAGCACCATCAGTGTTTTAATCATTGGTTTATACACACTTAAAACAGAAGACAACAATATCCTGAATACTGCTGATCAAATCTCTGGGTAGAGAGTAAATCCTCCTTTTTGCCTGAGAGACTGGGGTGGGGGATGGCAGGGCAAAGTGGGGGAAGGAGAGGGGGATAGAGGGATACAGGGAGAGGGAGGGAGGGAGAGAGAGAGAGAGAGAGAGAGAGAGAGAGAGAGAGAGAGAGAGAGCGAGCAGTTATTCTGCAGCGCACTGAATAGACAATTCACGGGGAAATGTAGAAGGCAGAGAGGAGGCGACCCCCAGGTGCAGTCCACTGCACACATGCCCTATAATAAATAATCTTCTCGCACCAGCACAGCAGCAGCTCCTTTGCAATGACGTACGGGGGGCCAGCACACACAGATTGGCAGGGAAAACATATCCAGCAGTGTAAAATTTCATCGCAATCACCAAATTAACTGATTTCCTCACATACTCCCCCTGCCCAACACAAATGCTGGGGCACACACACGCGCGCGCGCGCGCACACACACACACACACACACACACACACACACACATAAAAGAGAGCTGAGAAATGCAACTTATTGAGAGGTGAAGTAAGGTCTCTATGTGCGTGTTTTGGTTTTTTTTTGGCATGTATTAGAAACCCAAGGGAATGTACTGTGGTTACTTCACCTAAGGGGTGGGGGCAATTGGGGAATTTTCCCCCCTTTCTGGGACAGAAGCACATGATACATGTGAAATACAACTATAGCATAAAATATACTTTCAACCAAAAAACCTGTAAGAAATCTCTAGATAAGGTCGATTATTTAATTCGGTTACTGTCTACATCCAAAAATATTTATAAATAAAATATGGTGCCTATAGTGTATGTGTGTGTGTGTGTGTGTATGTGTGTGTGGGTAGGGGTGGGGGTGGATGGATGGAATGCATTCAAAGAACTTGGTGAATGATGGTTCATTGACCTCATTTAAATCCTCCAAAGGCCTCTGGGTTTTACCAGTCGGTGCGTTCCTGTGTCTTACTTTCAAATTCCTTTACCCAGGGGCAAATAAATTCAGTCAACTTCTCTCTTTCCGCATCAATACCAGACAGGCAGAGGGTACAGAGGTGGCTGAAGATTCACCAAGACATCTCGAGTAACATAGCTGGAAAGATTTCTCTACCACCACCCCTTCACCTCCATCCTCTCTATACCGCACACCAAAGCCACATCCCTACACTACCCTCACAGCACCACCACAGCCCCATTACAGCCCCTCCCCCCCCAAAAGCGCCCTCTCTCAATGGACTACTCCTCTATGCATGGCCATTTATTTTATAATCAGCACTTCCTTCCCCTACTCAACACCCCTCCCCTCTTCAAAAAAAGGTCTGGGGAAAGAGCATCACAATTCCCCGGTCACCCCACATCCAAATCCAGTGATTTGCATAATAACAGCATTTTGTGCAGTTCTTTCCACTACAGCCGCAGTGGTGGTTACATTTCACTAGAAAAGATAATATTAATTAAGGAATGAGGTAGCGACGAGGGGACCAAGAGGTAGGGAATCCACGCGAAAATCCCTGGACAGTAAAGTAACTGCTCTGAAGCATATTTCTATTTCTTCAAAAATGGAAACCACACAGAATGATTTAAAAAAAAAAAAAAAAAAAACGACCTGTTTTGTAAAGGGGGGGGGGGGGCGGTCTTTGTAAAAACCCCCACCTAAAATAAAAAAGCAAATCACAGTCTCCTCTCTGTTCCTAGGTGAATGACACGTCTTACAACACATTTCCCCCCGGGGATGTTATTGCAATGCACACGGTGCTGCTGCTGCTGTTCTCGCCGTCTCGGTCGCTCTCTCCCAGGCTCACACACTTTTAAAAGACACACTGATACGATGGTGGGCAGAAAGAGGGAAGAAGATGGAAAAGGCAGCTGAAAAGGGGGGAGGTTAAAGGAGATGATGGGAGGTGGAGAGGGGAAGTCAGAAGGTTGACATGAGAGGTAGTGTGGGAGACTGAAGGGAGGGAGGGAGGTCAGCAAGGAGAAGTTTCCAGCCAAAAAGCCCAGGGGTTCGAGGAAGGGGAGGGGTGGAAGAGTGAGAGGAAGGCTCAGGTGAATGAAAGGGGGGAAAGGTGCAGGGAGTAGAGAGCACACTGCTGGGAGGGAGGGAAGGTCTGGGATTAGGTTGTCTAGGGGAGGTACTGGTGCAAACTGCCACTGCCCCCTGCTGCACAAGGGAGTTTATGGGGTGGGGTGGGGGCGTCTAGTGGTGATGGAGGAAGCCGTGAAGTGGAGGGGGGAGAGTGGAAATGCAGGGTGGAGTGAAGTGGGGGTGATGGGGAATGGAAGTGAAGTTGATGCTCCCCGCGGCGGGGCGGGGATTACCTTGTAGCAGAAGCCCGCAGACACTGTAGAAGCGGAGAACGGCGCTTCGTTTCCAAATCATGGTCCCCTCTCTAAAGGGCTTGGGAGGGGGAAAGGGGGAGCAGGAGGTATTGGTGAAAGGGGCACAAAAGTGAAAGGCTCCGCTGGCTCCCTTCTCCCGATGCAGGACCCGCCGCCACCGCCGCTGCAGTGCTTGAACCCGGGGGAAAGGATCAGCGGCAGCAGCAGCAGCAGCAGCAGCACCAGCAGTATCAGCAGCGGCGGCAGCAGCAGCAGCAGCACCAGCAGGATGGGGATCTCGGTGGGTGAAATAGTTTCTTCTCCTCTTCCTCCTCCACCTCCTCCCGCTGGTGCAGCCTCACTAGCGCCTCTTTTCAAGCAGGGATTCAGTGTTTCCTTTGCACCTGGGGTGCAGGGGAAGTCCCAGCGCTGGGGCTGGCAGAGCAGGTGGTGCACGGATTCCGGGGTGTGGGGGAAGATGAGGACCAGGGCTGGAAGGAGTGGATAGGTCAGAGTCAAGAAAGGGGACCGGGAGAGAAGCAGCAGAAAACCAGCAGCTACCCGCCGCTGCCGCTGGCTCTGTCTCCCGGTCGGTGCAGGGAGGCGGCAGTGGGGCTGGTGCTGGTGGTGATGGTGCTGGCGGCGGCGGTGATGGTGGTGGCGGCGGCAACAGAAGCAGCAGCTTAGTGGATGCTCAGGCTCCAGCAATAGCGGCAGCAGCAGCGGCAGCAGCAGCAGCAGCAACAGCAGCTCTCTCGCTCTCTCTCTCTCTCGCGCTCTCTCTCTCTCTCTCTCTCTCTCTCTCTCTCTCTGTCTCTCTCTCTCTCTCTCTCCAGCACCAGACACAAGGACAAGCACAGCGCCTAAGAGGCCCCGCCCCCACCCTTGCTCAGGATAGACACCGCCCCCTAGCCAATAGGAACCCACCCAACCACAAAACTTGACCAATAGGTGGGCTGGGTGGGTGGAGCCGGGCGCCGGGAAAAACAAACAGGCGTCTCAAGGACCCTTCGGGCGAGAAGACACCAAAGCCTTTCCCCCAACCCCAACCCGGTGGGCCCCTACCCCGCCTGACTCTCAACTTCCCTTCTTCAGAAAGAGCCCGCCCTCCAGCTGGATGAGGGAAAGCCGCTCGGACTAATCAGAGTTCCGCACTAGGGGAGGGTCCAGCCAATCGCCGCCGCGAGAGGGCGGGGTTGGTCTCGTGCTCACCAGGTTCTGGAATCTGCTGCAGCCCGGCAAGGTCTTGGGTGCGAAGCTTCTGTAGGCGTTCTCTTTCCTGGGGCAGATGGTGTCTGCACCTCCACCTCTCGTCAGCTGCATCTGCACGAGGCCACGGCACGCCCCGGGGAATAACAGAGAAAGGATGAGAGATGATAACCAATGGTTACAGTAGACCTATGGGTCTGCAACAACCCCAGAAGGGCCGCAGCGAAAGTTGGAAGGGAGGTGTGCGTCGATTTCCCTCCGACGAGAATTGTTTTGGTTTCATGCCTCTGAAATTTAATGCAATGTGTTGCCGCGTTAGTGAAGGTGGCCGACAGTGAATTAAGTTGACAAGAAAGGCAGGAAAAGAAAGAAACTTCTACAAATTCTAGGGCAATTAGCAAAAATGATCTGGGTGGTTGCTGTTATTTACGTCTTCAGATGAATTTCATTGTAGGATTACAATGTGGTCAAATCAGCTTGGAGCAATTGATACCTAGAGAGGAGAAATTTTGAAAAGCGTCAAACTATGTCTAATTAGTTGGGCTATTAAATTGTCCACTTTGACAGAAAAATAGAAATTGACAAGTAGACAAAGGATGAATGGAAAGGCGGGGTCAATGTAAAAGATCTTACTTTGTGATTGGATGCTTAGTGTCACCTATTTCGATCTCCATGCATGCCTTACCAAACAACAACAAACCAGCAAACAAACCCACAAACATTACTTATGGTTTTCTTTGTCTCCATCTTTCTCCCCAAAACTTAGTAAAAACTCATGTAGCAAAATTTTAAGACTTTAAAAGAGGATCCAGTAAATAATCTGTAGTAAGAGTAGTTTTACTGCAAAATAAATCCCCATGTTGGTTGTACCTACATTGTTTCTTATTCTGGTCATTTAGTCAATTACCTCTATGTCAGGAGATGGGTAGCATTCTTCTTCCCTCAGAATTGTGGTTGATCACTGAGTTATTTTTCAAAATTATTCATTTTTATAAAATTTTTCTTAAATTGTTCTCCCTGTTCTTTTGTATCAGATCATATAAGTCTTTCCAGGTATCTCAGAAAAATGCCCCCTTCATCATTTCTTATGACAAAGCAGTATTCCATTGTCACATTCCTATACCATAATTGTTCAGTCATTCCCAGTTGATGGACAATCCCTTAATTTTAGTTCTTTACCATGATAAAATGAATGACGGTTTTTGTACATGTTGGACATTTTTAGTTTTTTTTTTTTAATCCTTAAGGCAAAAACATAGTAGTAGTATAACTGGGTCAAAGGGTATGCAGGGTTTAGTAACTTCAGGGGTATAGTTACAAACTATTTTCCATAATAGCTGTGATCAACAGCTCCAATTGTGCCTGTCTTCCAGTAGCACCTCCAACATCTGTTTTTATTTTTAATCAATTGCAATCTCGTTGGAGCAAGGTGGAATCCCAGAGTTGCCTTCATTTTAATTTCTCTATTAATAATCTGGAGCATTTTTTCCCACATGGATATAGACAATTTGGATTTTGTCCTTTTAAAATTATCTTTATATCTTTTGACCATTTATCAATTAGGAGATATTTCTTAGTCTTTTAAATTTCAATTAGTTCCCTATATAACTTACAAATGAGACTTTTATTAAAGAAACTTTTTTTTTCAAGTTAACTGGGAAGTTTTGATTAGGTCTCAATCTGTCATGAACTTTCAAATATTCATTCTAGATATTATTTGCCTATGCTTAAGGCTGGTCATTGTTTTATCATGTTTACTATATAGTGTTAAAGTGTTTTTAACACAGATTCTCATAGAATTATTTCACTCTAAAGTATTCCTCCACATGTGATCAGAGAGAATGTATGAGTTTGAGAGCAGTACTTGGAAGAATGAATTCTCTGAGCCATTTCTTTCTTTGGCAACTGCTTGAGGAATTCAGCTTTTTCTTTTCAGCCTTTCTATTGCACCAAAGTAAACTCATGCACCAGAATTGGCTGAATGAGGGGATTTTGTATAATAGTTTGACTAAGCAGAAAGAATGATGTATGGAAAGGCAAATGGGTGGGCATAATAACCGTTAGACTCAGGGGACATATGGTTTGAGTTTTGAAACTCGGATGTGTTCCTCTTCACCATTCTTCTCAAAATACTGGACAGTTAAAATCATGTCTAAAAATTAGACAGCTTGACATTGAGAAATATGTTAAATTCTGACCTGAGTTAACTGTCTCACGAATGTCTACTAATGGTCATAAACGTGACCAGAGGAGATAGTACAGATGAGTCAAGGCATTCATACCACCACTGATAGAAAAGCAACTCAAAACCTAACTGACAAGTGTCAGTCAAGTAATGATCATACACAATATCTCCTTTGTATCTAGCTCTAGTCTATTTTCGCCTAAGCCAAGCATCAACCAAGTGGAAAAATGACAAGTGTCCAGTGATGTATTAGGTGTACAGAAAATATAATAAAAGTAAAAATAGGCAATACACAAACTTAATATAAATACCGCTTATACATATTTATACTCTGATTACATAGGAGTAACCTGTGTTTTTTAAAAACAATGATATTGTCATAGAGGTTTTAAAACTTAAAGCTAGACTATTTAAAATATTTTCAAAATATCTACATTTAAACTGAATTGGTAGAAAGAGTTATTAAAGATATGTGAAAAACTATTCAAACTGACTTAAAATTTGAGTTAGAAGATATCTCAGATGTCAATTAGTCCAATCCATACCTGACCAAGAATTCCTTCTGCAACACTGCAAATATGTTGTCATCTAGTTTGTTTAGAGGATTCCACTGAGAGGAAACACTCTCACTCCTATTCCAGTTTTAGATAATTCTAATTTTTAATGTTTTTTTTCCTTAGGTATATTTTTAATCTACCTCTCAAAGACTAAGTTTACAGGGCAGCTACAAGGCACAGTGAATAGAGCAGCAGTCCTGGAGTCAGGAGGACCTGAGTTGAACTCTGTCTCAGACACTTAACACTTATTAGCCATGTGACCTTGGGCGAGTCACTTAACCACAATTGCCCTGCCCTCCCCTTTCAAAAAGAAAAAAAAGAAGACAAAGTTTACTCTTAAAGTCAATTGATTCATGGTAATTTAATTTGGCAAAATGAATTTCATGCCCTAATGAAAAATTGAAACCATTGTAAATAGGGAAAAAAGACCCAATCTCATTGTTCTGACAGCATTGATTCTCATTCTTGAAGCTAGCCAGAGCTTTGAAAAGAGATTAGCCTGCCAGTGGTGCAAACCATCAATGCAAATACTATACAGTAATATTAATTTTTAAATGTGTGATTTTACTTTGAGATTCTGTGATTCTTTGAACCTTTCAGTAGCTTCCCCAAGATCAGTGGATCAGTGCTTGGAAAATGAATAATAAAATTTCACTGTCTGTTGATAGTGCTAATATATGGACGAAGGCGAAAAAATCATGGGACTTCAGGATATTAGAAAGCTCAAATTTATTAATTAAGAATTATAGACTTACAGCTTAAAGGTAAGCTTTAAGTCCTCTAGTCCTACTCCCTCATTTTCACAATTGAGGAAACAGAAACCCAAATAAGTTAAACTATTTCCCCAAGATCAAAAATATAATAAATTACAGTCAGGATTCAAAGCTAGATCCTCTGATTTTTAAATGCAACACCACACCATTTGCATTGTATCATGCAATCAAAGAAAAAGCTTGCTGTTGGTGCTCACCCTTATAATGAAGAATGTGGGTACACCTCACATTACTTTGAAATTGTAGGATATCATGCTGAAATATATGTCCAGATGCTTTCCAATATGACTCTTATAGGTGTGATTGAGCCTTAATAAGGCAAGGTAAATAGTTGGCACCCTCTTCCACAAGGTCACTACAGATGAATGGATGAAAATGTTCCTTTTAAACTTGTTTATGTATTTAAGCTCCTTTGCCAGCAAGAAATATAGAATAGGAGAACATAGGATATTGCAGTAGGGTAGACAAGTACCACAGATTCTGAAATCTACGAGGCATACCGTAATATAATCTACCTATGTGGTGGTGACCCAAAGATTAAGAAGTGCTGAAAGGGTGTTGAGTGGAAAATGTTTAAGAAACCATCAGAGAGGGCTTGATCGGAATTACATTAAACCTATTTCAAAAACATAGAAGACTATACATTAAAAACATCCAGATAAATAGCCTCTGAGGTTATCGTGTCCCTCCACAACTAGTCACATGTTTGTTTGTTTTTTTCCTTTTGATTGGTTTTCCATCTTTTCTGTGTTCTTTACTAAAACATAACAAATAATGAGGGCAACTAATGAAGGGCATTGGGTCCCTGTTATATGAATAGCATTTAAAGGAAACTATTTTTAGTGTGAAGAGGAGGCTAATCAAAAGGGCATGAAAGCTGTCTTAATGCATTTGAAAGGTTGTCATATTCATGTGGGATTAAACTTGCTGTCTGAATCAGGAACAATAGGTGGCTCTTGTAAAAACAGCAAGGTAAACTTGATGTCAGGAGGGAAAAAAAGAACTTCCTAACAATTAGATCTGTTCAAAGTTGTGGTATATGAATGTAATGGAATACTATTATGCTATAAGAAATGATGAAAAGGTAGACTTCAGAAAAACCTGAAAAGACTTATTTGAACTGATACTGAATGAAGTGAGCAAAAACCAGGAGAACGTTGTACACAGTAACAGCTGCAGTGTGTGCTGACTGATTTTGATAGACTTAGCCCTTGTCAGCAATGCAAGGACCTATAACATTTCCAAAAAACTCATTATGCAAAATGCCATCCACAACCAGAGAAAGAACTATGGTGTGTGAAAGCAGAGCAAAACATCCTATTTTATTTTCATTTTGTTTTGTTTTGTTTTCTTTCTCATGGTTTCTCCCTTTTGTTAAAATTCTTGCATACAGCATGACTAATGTGAAAATATGTTTAATAGGAATGTATATGTAGAGCCTATATCATATTGCATGCTGTCTGGGGGGGGGGCGAGGGAGGAGGAAAGGAATGGGGAGAAAGTTTAAAACTTATGGAAGTGAATGTTGAAAACTAAAAATAAATTAACTTTAAAAATAAAAACATAACTAATGTTTAAAAAACAAATAGATCTGTTCAGAGGTGGTAGATTATCCCCTTCTTGGACATATTCAAACAGATGTTAGACTACCAATCGATGGGTATGATATAATGGAGATTCCGGTTTCTAAAGGTTAGACAAGATGGTTACTAAGCTCCCTTCCAAATCTTAAAGTCTGTGATTGTGGCTCCTCAAACTGAATACACTTAAAGTCTTTAAACGTAAAAGGAAATTATTTCCAGATGTTTTCCATAACTAAAGGATGAGTCTTCTGTTTTTCTGTGTTCCACACACAGCAATGTTATCAATATTGCACACTTAATGTTCCATGAGCTTTGTTATTAATAACATATCGGTAGTTTATTTCTAGCTTTAACCTCCCACTGCACAGATAATTTTCCCCTATGGGTTTTTTTGTCACTTCTGGTATTTTATAAAAGGTTCTAATTTATTTTTATTTTACCCATGTATCCTCCTAAACTTCAAATTGTGTTTAATGATTGGTTTTTTTTCTTCAAATTTTGTTAGTCTAAATTCTAAAATAGTCTTACATGGTCAGAGTAACTCAATCCAATAAATGATAAGCAATAACATTTTGTGTACCAAATTCATATCTCCCTTTCAATATAAATAATGTGGTTTTCTTGGAGTATGAAATCATCATGCCAGGACTTGGACAGCAATGAGATAGGGTAAAATAATTGAAGGGATGCTAGAATTTGGATTTCAAATTTTGGATTTTGATATGAGGGAGCTGAAAGTTTCTCTAAATTATAGGTAATGTGGATGAAGGTCATCTACCTCAGGGAGAATAACAGGTATGATATGGTATTGACAGTTAATGAATCAGGGTCATGAAAATAAACCCAAGGAATTTGTATCTGGGAGTGACCTTGGTAGTCCCGTAGGCATAGTCAGGAAAGAGGTTGAAGATATAAAGAAGAAAGGTAAACTATATATGTAACTGAGGTGATATGGAGATTAGCAATGCAAGGCAAATAAAATTTCTAAAAAAATAAAAGAATATTAGAAGGGAAGCACCAACAGCAATAATAGAATATACTAAAGCAACCATCTTCTGAGCCAAACTCTACTTCTGTGTACCTTGCTTAGGTAAACAAAGTAGAAAGTTTGTTCTAAGTTCTACTTAGGAAACAAAGTAGAAAAACAAAGTGTAGGTACATGAGCACTGATTAAAGGAGGACAGAAGGTAAAAATGACTGGAGTTAGGGAATTAAAGGGGCACAAAAATAGGAAGTGTTTGATGGAGCATTTTACTTTTTACAAGCAGAAATATGTGTGTGTGTGTGTGTGTGTGTGTGTATGATGTTAGATATTGTCTACTACAGTGATCTTCATTTTTCTAAATGAGGAGACAGAATCCCATAGGGTTTAAGTCACTTGTTGTGATAGTAATGGAACATAAAGATTCCCCTGTATTGGCTTGGTTTTCAAACTGATTGTGTTAAAACCCAGAGCTTGTTAATCCCACCTGTGGGATGGACTTGTTGATGTGAAAAGAGAGACAAGAACTGGGAGGAGCTGGTGACGTAGATTTGGAGAGACAAGAGAGAGGCAGAAGAACTTTTTGGAAGCAGCACCTCGTGGAGGCAGAGAGAGAGACTGAATGGATTGCTGAGGGCCGCTTTGAATTGCCCTGGACTTTTGTGACCTGCCCCCTGAGCTGCCAAGGACTGAGGAGACATGGCTGTTTTGCTGGTACTTTGTCTGTCTGTTTTGATGTTGTTTTGCCAGATTTGTCCACTGGTGAAAGACAGTCCTGTTGTTGAAGAAGTCCTGGAACCTGGCTTTTGGTTAAGAAGCCCTGAGACTGTCCTGCAGACAGAGAGTGAATACTGTCCACTGGTGAAGGACAGTGCTGTTGTTGCAGGGGTCTGGAGACTGTCCTGCAGAAAGAGTGAATACTGTCCACTGGTGAAGGACAGTGCTGTTGTTGCAGGGGTCTGGAGACTGTCCTGCAGACAGAGCGAATACTGTCCACTGGTGAAGGACAGTGCTGTTGTTGCAGGGGTCTGGGAACCTTTCTGTTGGTTCAGAAGCCCTGAAGAAGGATTTTCTTGTTGTATGTTTAAAGAAATCCTGGGAGAGGGTTTTGCTAATGTTTTCAGGGGTTCTAGGACTGTTCTACAGACAGAGGATGAATTAATGAAGGGACTGGCAATGTATCTCATGGCCTTGCTAAGCCTTGTCTCCCCAGGAACTAAGATTGCTGAGAACTTGCCTCTTGTCAAGATGAAGTAAAGACCTCCATTTGGGTATTAAGTGCTGTACTTAAAATTGATGTAACTCTGGGGTAGATTCAATTGTGATCCAGGGGTGGGGAACTTTTGACCTTTTTGTGTTCTATGGTTGAACAAGTGAATGTACTTTACTTATGTTTGGAAACTAATCTCCATTTGAGAAGAGGGGCTTTGTGGTGGACTAAGTGAAGGTATAGCCTAGGGGTGGAGAAGTATTTAGACCAGGGACATTGTAATTGATTGAATGATTGGAAGGTCCTGGGGTGGGGTAGTGCTTGGAGATTATTTAATCACACTTAGTAAATGCTGTATTTTGAATGATGTCATATTTTGACCTTCTCTGTTCTTGGTTTGTCACTGAATAAAATGGAGAGCACCTATGCTGGTATTTTGAACCTGGGAAGTTGCCTTTCCTTGGTGTTACAGTACACTTGTTCACCATTACACAGCTAGTCAGTTTTATGATATGACCCAGCCAGGTCTGGAATCCCATTTTCCCTAACACTAGATCAAACCTCATGGTGGGGATGACTTCAGGACAATATAATTATAATGTTTTCTTGTATTGTTCACTCACTAGACAGTGTGAGCATAAATAACATGTCATCTGCCATCAATGATATGGCATCATGGTTTACCTAAGCAAAGTAGAGATCATACTGTTTGTTAATTCTTCATTTATTTTTGTAAAATTTTGAGTTACAATTTTTTCCCTCCCACCCTTCCCAAGAATGCAAGCAATCTGATATAGGTTATATGTATACAATCATGTTAAAAATATTTCCAAATTAGTCATGTTCTAAAAATACATCAGAAAAAAAGGAAAAAGCATAAGAAACAGAAACAAACTCAACAAAAGACAAAAAAAATGAAAATTGTTTGCTTCCATCTTCATTCACACTCTACTGTACTTTCTCTGGGTGCGGTTGGCATTTTCCATCACTAGTCTTTAGGAATTGTCTTGGATTGTTGTATTGCTGAGAAGAGTTGAGTCAAGCATGATTCATTATCACATGATGTTGCTGTTGCTGTATACAATGTTCTCCTGGTTCTTCTCACTTCATTAAGCATCAATTCATGGAAGCCTTTCCAAGATTTTCTGAAATCCACCTTCTCATTATTTCTTTTAGCACAATAGTATTCCATTATATTAATATACCACAACTTGTTCATTCATTCCCTAATTGATGGGTATCCCCTCAATTTACAATATGTGTGTGTGTTTGTGCGTGTGTACATGTGGGTTCTTTTCCCTTTTTATGATCTTTTTGGGATACAGATAGTGAAGGTATTGCTGGATCAAAGGGCATGCACAGTTTGATTGTTTTGGGGACATAGTTCCAAATTGCTCTCCAAACTGTTTGGATTAGTTCACAACTCTACCAAAAATGCATTACTGTTACAATTTTTCCACATCTTCTCCAACATTTGTCATTTTCCTTTTCTGTATATTAGCCAATCTGATAGATATGAGTTGGTACCTCAGAGCTCTTTCGATTTGCATTTCTCTAACCAACAGTGATTTGGAACATTTTTCATATGATTATAGATAGCTTTATTTTCTTTCTCTGAAAACTGTCTGTATCTTTTGGCCATTCACCAGTGTAATGGGAATGTAAATTTGTAAGATCTTCCCTGCCCCTAGGCTAAAGTGCATCTGGAGCCTGGGGTGGGAGGCTTGTTTTTCAGTAGATACTTCTTGATTGGCCAGTGAGTCAATAAGGTTGTTACATTCTCTGAGCCAGGAGAAAGCTATATAAGCCCTGATGTTCAGCTTTGTTTTGGGGCTCACTTTGAGAAGTGTTCTGTGATTTGATCAGATGAAACTCTGGAAAGCCGTTGTCCAGAGCCCCCTGGCTTTGAAACCCAGATGTTGTTTGGTAAGGATGTAATGGTTGGACAGTTTGGAAAACTGTCTACTTGATATGTTTCTCTGTCTTGATAATTCTGTCTGTGTATTCTGAAGTTTGGGGTGCTGACTTTTTTCCCCTGAACTAGGTAAAGGATACATATTTGACTGATTAAAGTAAGCTTGTTAACCCATTTTGAGTTGCTTTCCTTTATCAAAGCATAAACAAGAACCTGTGTTAGCAGCCACCCTAGGCACGCTGGGGTGCTTGCTGCTACAATCAGTTGGAGAATGAATTGTATTCTTACACATTTCTCAGTTCTCTATGTATTTTAGAAATGAGGCCTTTATCAGAAACACTCTTAGTAAAAATTGTTTCCCAGATTTCTGCTTCCCTTCTAATCTTGATTGCACTGGTTTTGTTTGTACAAAACCTTTTTAATTTAATCTAATCAAAATGAACCATTTTTCATTTCATAATGTTCTCTATCTCTTATTTGGTCTTAAATTCTTCCCTTCTCCATAGACCTGGGGTAAATGATTTCTTGAGCTTCTAGTTTACTTATGATATCATCCCTTATGTCTAAATCATGTGCCATTTCAACCTTATCTTGGTATAGGGTGTGTGATGTGGATCTATGCCTTGTTTCTGCCATACTATTTTCCAGTTTTCCCAACAGTTTTTGTTCAATGGTGTGTTGTTATCCCAGAAGCTGGAGTCCTTGGATTTATGAAGCACTAAATTACTACAGTCATTATCTTCTGTGTCTTGTGTACCTAACCTATTTCACTTATACACCATTCTATTTCTTAGCCAGTTCCATGTAGTTCTGATGATTGCAGCTTTATAATGTAGTTTTAGACCTGGTATGGCTAGGCAACCTTCCTTTGTTTGTTTGTTTTTATTAATTCCCTTGATATTCTGAACCTTTTGTTCTTCCAGATAAATTTATTTTTTCTAGATCTATAAAATATTTTTTGGTAGTTTGATTTACATGGCATTAACAAGCAAATTAACAGGTACAATTTTCAGTTTTATTGTATTAACTTGTTTTGCCCAGGAGCAACTGATATTTTCCCAATTATTTTGATCTGACTTTATTTGTGGGAAAAGTGTTTTGTATTTTTTTTTCATATAATTCCTGGATTTGTCTTGGCAGGTGGACTCCCAGATACTTTTTTATTGTATACAATTATTTTAAATTGATTTTCTCTGTCTTTTCCTGCTAGGATTTATTGGTAATATGTAGAAATGTTGATTATTTATGTGGGTTTACCTTATATCCTGCCATTTTGCTAAAGTTGTTAATTGCTTCAAGTTGTTTTTTAGTTGATTCTCTGGGATTCTCTAAATATGCAATCATATCATCTTCAAAGAGTGATAGTTTTGTTTCTTCCTTGCCTGTTCTAATTTTTTTTCAGTTTCTTTTTCTTCTCTTATTGCTAAAGCTAACATTTCTAGCACAATATTGAATAGTAGTCTTGATAATGGGCATGCTTGTTTCACCACTGATCTAACTGGAGTGCTTCCAGCTTATACCGTTATATATAATGTTTCTTGAGGGCTTTAGGTAGAATATTTCTTATCATTTTGAGGAAAACTATTTATCCCTGTGCTCTGTAGTGTTTTTAGTAGGAATGGAGAGTGTATTCTGGCAAAAGCTTTCTCTGCATTTGAGATAATAATATGATTTTCATTAGTTCTGTCATTGATATGGTCAATTATGTAGATAGTTTTCCTAATATTTTTTTTGCTCTTTTTATTTTTTTTTTGAGGGGGAAAGGCAGGGCAATTGGGGTTAAGTGACTTGCCCAAAGCCACACAGCTAGTAAGTGTTAAATGTCTGAGGCCACATTTGAACTCAGGTCATCCGGACTCCAGGGCCAGTCTCTATTCTCTGCACCACCTGGCTGCCCCTAGTTTTCGTAATATTGAAACAGCTCTGCATCCCTGGTATAAATCCCACCTGATCATAGTGTATTGTCATCATGAAAAATTTCTGTAATCTCTTTGTTAATATTTTATTTAAATTGTTTGCTTCTATATTCATTAGGGAACTTGGTCTATAATTTTCATTCTGTGTTTTAGCTCTTCCTGATTTAGTTCTCAGCACCGTATTTGTTTCATAAAAGAAATTTGGTAGGACTCCATTGCCTATTTTTCCAAATAGTTTAAATATTATTGGAATTAATTGTTCTTTCAATGTTTCATAGAATTCATTTGTAAATCTATCTGTCCTTGAAGATTGTTTTTTAGGGAGTTTATTATTGACTTGTTCAATTCCTTTTTTTTTGAAAATGGTTCATTTAAATATTTTAGTTCCTTTTTCTGTTAATCTGGGTAATTTATATTTTTGTAAATATACATCCATTTCACTTAGATTGTCAGATTTATTGGCATACAGTGAGGAAAAATAGCTCCTAATTATTGTTTTAATTTCTGTGTTATTGCTAGTGAATTCACCTTTTTCATTTTTTATTCTAATAATTTGGTTTTCTTCTTTTAAAAAGAAAATTAACCAAATATTTATTTTCTTGATTTTTTTATAAAAAAATCAAACTGTGTATACCCTTTGATATAGCAATACCATCACTATGTCTGTATCCCAAAAAGATCATAAAAAGGGAAAAGGACCCACATATTTATACAGTAAATTGAGGGGATACCCATCAATTAGGGAAAGACTGAGCCAGTTGTGGTGTATTAATATAATGGAATACTATTGTGCTAAAAGAAATAATGGGAAGGTGGATTTCAGAAAATCCTGGAAAGGCTTGCATGAACTGATGCTTAATGAAGTGAGCAGAACCAGGAGAACATGGTATACAGCAACAGCAACATCATGTGATAATTATCTATGCTTGACTCAGGTCTTCTCAGCAATACAAAAATCCAAGACAATTCCTAAAGACTAGTGATGGAAAATGCTAACCACACCCAGAGAGTAATGGTTATGGGATTTGAAGGTCTTCCATGCCCGTTGAACTTGCTGATGTAGCAGGAAGAGGTGGGGCAAGAGGAAGCGGAAGCCAAGCTAGAGTGCACGTGGTGACTGGAAGTGTGGTGGTGGCGGCAGCAGTGGTGGTGACAGGGTGGCAGCAGAGGCAGCGGCAGCGGTGGTGTGAAATCCTTCCTGCTATTGAGCCAGTCAGAATTTCTGCTAAGGAATCCTGCTGAGGACTGCCAGGGATGGGAACTGCAGGGGGCCAGAGCTGCTGGGAGCATGCTTCCTGGATGCTGAGCAGTTGCTGTGAGTGTGGAGAGGAGGACCTTTGCCTGAGGTAGCCTGTTCTGTTTTGAAGGCTTGAGAATGTTAGTGTTTACTACATTAATTATGTGTGCCGACTCCATAACTACTGTGATGGCTTTGACTTTCTGGTTTGGGGACTCAGTTTTCTGGTATTTGATTAAATGCTCTAGCTTTATTCCCCATGTAGAGAGCCTGGTATATTTTGTGATTAATAACCACATCAGCATATTTATAATTGCCATAGGCAATGTGAATATTGCATTGCTGTTACATTTGGTGATGAGGGAGGGATCACAAAATATCAGGCCTCTATTTGGAAGCAGAGGGGCTTTAGAGGGATAAATGGCTATCCCAAAGTGGGAGGATTTCCCTTATTCCTCTCTAGGCAGAGAATGGGCCAAGAGCACAGGGCCCTGTGAAAACTAGGAACCAAGGCTAAAAGAGGGAGAACCTAGAGATTTGGAAAGATGTTTGCAAGGAATACCCATAGAACCAGGCAAAGAACTGGCAGGAGTGTGCAGGAGAGGCTGGGTGCTGCTAACAAGTTATCGCCTTATGTGTAAAAGTAGGGATAAGCTGCTGGAAGAAAGAGCTCGGATGGCTAGGGAGTCAGCTGGTTTGCCTGAGGATTCTTCTGTGCCACATCATTCAGAAGAGCAAATTGGAGGGACTCAGGTGATCCAGGAACAAGCTACTGTTCATGTAGCTAAAAGGAAGCAAAAAACTAGTGGAAGGAATGTGCATGCAGCTTTTGTACAGGCTGGGCAGAGTTGCCGCAACAGCTGCCAGGAGAATGTGTGTGAGGAGAATGGAACAAGGTTAGATGAGGAGTCTTCTAATGTAGAAGCTCTCCCCATATGACGAAGAAGACAGGAAAAGCTCCAGGGCCAAATAGAGTCCAGGGAGATAATTGAGGATTGCACTCAACAGGAGATCACTGATATATTGAGAAGATTCACCCAAAGAATGGTAGAGTCTTTAGTGTCTTGGATAGTAAGAATCACTAATGAAAGTGCCAGAAGAATAACACTGGACAGTGAGGACTGCTTAAAATACTTAAGTATCGGTCAAAATTCTTTTTTACACTAAGCTTTTAGGGATCATCATATGTGAGGAGGCCTCAGCAGAACTAATGTGTTAGCTTTAGCAGCAGAGGGATGCAAAAAGCAATATCCTACTTACTCTATGTGGCCTGGTGGAGACAGACCCTGATACTCACTTAGAGACTGTATGAGAAACCTAAAGAAGGAGGTAATGAAAACTGCTATCATGATTGAAGATGCATATGCATATTATGATACCCCCTTAGGAGTTCCTCATAGAAATATCATAGTGAAGATGGTTCCTCCAGCTTATTAAGCACCTAATTCTGACTCTATTAATTGAGAAAATAAGGTACCCTCTTTCAGAGGTGCTGGATAAGATTTCACAATTAAGTGACCTAGGGGAATGGCAAAAAGAGAAATTTCCTTGGGAGAGAAGAGTAAACAGTCAAAGGATTCAGAGACAAAATAGACCAACAAGAAGGGAACTGTTTACTGCTCCATTGAGAGCAGGGGTGGACTTTAGAAGAATAGATGGTATTCCAACTGAAGAGCTGCATAAGATGTACCAAGAAAAGGTACTTAACATTAGAATGAATAGGGAAGCAGGAACCGCCCCTGCAGGTACTCCTGAATCTGAATCTTTGTATCCAAGTTTGCCCCAACTTCAGGGAGAATAAGAGATAGGCCAAGCCCCAGCCCAGATTAAAGAAACATACAGAGGAGATTGCAGACCCCATATTGGTTTAAAATATATTGGAAGAATGGATCAACTACTGTACCTAGGGCATTGCTTGATACTGGGGCTGAGGCCACACTTATCTATGGAAACCCTGAGAAGTTTAAACATGGAACTCCTATTACCATCACAAGTCTTGGAGGGGCCGAAATATCAGCCAGAAAAGTTAAAATAAAAATGAAAATTGGGCAATTACCTAAGAAAGGATATACTGTGGTTTTTGTACCCATTCCTGAGTACATCATTGGAATATGTATATTGAAATTCATGACTGAATTCACCTGAAGGAAGATGCCAATTCACTATAAGGAAGATAGGAAATAATATGGTTTTAGAGGGAAAAATAAACACGGACCCAATCACTTTACCTGAACCTTCTGAAATAGTTACTTTAAAACAGTATCGTGTGCCAAGTGGGCAAGATGGAATTACCATGGGGTGGCCAGTTGTCTCAGTGAGTAAGAGCACTGGCTCCAGCATCGGGATGACCTGGGGATTAAATCTGGGCTCAGATACTTAGCAGCACACCCAGAAATAACTGGCCGTGTAACCTTGAGCAAGTTACTTAACCCTGATTGCTTTACAAAAAAAAGATGGAATTACCACTACTATAAAGGAATATGTAGAAGCAGGAGTGTTAGTCCCTACTACCACATGATGAAATAATCCTGTCTGGACAGCAAGAAAATCAGATGGAACATGGAGAGTGACCGGGGATTATAGACCATTGAATAAGGTGACTCCTCTTTTGTGTGCTGCTGTTCCAGATACCATCACCTTAATAGAAAGGATCCAGAAATATGATGGGACTTGGTATGCAGTTATGGACTTGGCGAATGCCTTCTTCACCATCGCAATAGACCCTAAACAATGGGACCAGTTTGCTTTCACTTGACAGGGTAGACAATATACTATCACCCACTTGCCAGAAGGGTACCTGCACAGCCCCACTATTTGTCACAGGATTGTGGCTGAACAGTTGCATGAATTAAAGCTACCTAGTGTACAGCTCCCATACCATTGATGATATCATGATACAGGGAAAAGATGCGAAAGAAGTGGAAAGGAGTTTGACCCTTCTAATTGAGCATATGAAAAGTAAAGGGTGGGAAATTAACCCTGCAAAGATTCAAGGACCAGCTCATTATGTAAAATTTTGGGGTATACAATGGAACAAGGGACTATGAGAGATTCTTCTGCAAGCCTGACAAAAGATTCAGGATTTTCCCATTCCTACTAATAAGAAGGATGCCCAAAAGTTCATAGGATTGTTTGGATACTGGAGGCACCACATTCCACATTTGGAACAGATTTTGAAACCTTTATATAGAGTCACTCAGAAGAAATATGAATTTGACTAGGGACTTGAGCAGAGTAAAGCTTTTGAAGAAGCCAAGGCTGCCATACAATTGGCCCTAGATTTGTGGCCCATGCAAAATGGTCCAATGGAATTACAAGTTGATTACGCAAACTAGTGTTTATGGCAAAAACAACAAAGCTGAAATGTACCCTTGGGATTTTGGTGTAGGAAACTCCCTTCATCTGGAATCCAGTATACACCTTTTGAAAAGCAGTTTTTAGGTGCATATTGGGCTTTGGTGGAGACTGAACAACTGACTCTGGGCCATAAAGTGATATTAAGACCTGGAATCCTGATTATGACCTGGATATTGAGTATCCTAGCTTCTCACAGAATTGGACATGCCCAAGAGGCTAGTATAATAAATGGAAGTAATATATTCAAAATAGAGCAAAAACAGGCAAAAGCAGAGTCTCTGCTCTACATGAATCTATAGCAAACATAGAAATTGAGGGGAATGACACACCCCCGAGCCAAAGCAACAGTTGCTACAATCCTCTGTAAAATGGAATGATGGAATATGATGGATTAACTGAAGAACAAAAGAGACATGCATGGTTTACTGATGGAACAGTGAAATATTTGGGCCAAAAAAGACATTGGAAAGCAGTGGCCTATAACCCATGTACTAGAAGGACTTTGGAAAGTACTGGGATAGGTGGAAGTAGCCAATATGCTGAACTTATGGCAGTATATCAAGCCATCAAAATAGAACAAGGAGGACAGTGTCATATATTCACTGATTCATGGGCGGTAGCTAATGGGTTAGCTACATGGATGCCCATGTGGAAAAATCAAAATTGGGAAATTCATGGCAAACAAGTCAGGGGCAAAGAATTATGGGAAGATATATGGGACATGTCTTTGGTCACTGACTTGTCAGTTTTTCATGTAGATGCTCACGTGGCCCTCACCACGCCAGAATGTGAGTACAGTTCTCATGCTGATCGACTAGCAAAGGTTGCTACGGAACATATTGTCCCTACTTTGACAACAAGTGATGATCCAGTATTAGCAAAATGGGTCCACCAAACAGCAGGCCTTTTGGGGGTCTAGGCCACATACCAGTGGGCACAAGATAGAGGTATCTGTATCTCTCATTCACTGTTAAAACAGATAGCAGAAGAATATCATATATGTCAATTGGAAAAAGAGTGAACTGTTCTTCATGTAGTAACTGGAGAGATAGGAAGAGGAAGGGTCCCAGCCCAAATCTGAGAAATAGATTATATTGGTCCACTACCACAAGATAAAGGATGCAGATTTATATGTACTTGTGTTGACACCTATTCAGGTGCACTAGTGGCTTGTCCTTATAAGAATGCAACCCAGAAAAACACTTGTAAAATTCTAAATCTCATAAATCTATATTACAGAACCCCAATGCAGATTCAAAATGACAATGGGTCACTTTTCAAAGGTAATGAAATGAAGAAGCATTGTATACTAAACAATACAGAATGGATATATCATATTCCATATTATCCAGAAGCATCTGGGTTAATTGAAAGAATGAATGGATTATTGAAAAAACAGTCAAGGAAGTTAAGTTCTAATAATTGGTATCAACGTTGGAAGGATAATTAGAAAACTATAAACACATAAGATCCCAAATAGTGAGTATTAGACTTTGAGGCCAGATGTCCCAGAACCGTAACCAGGAACACCTGGTTCAGGGGAGTATGATTTACATTGTTTAGAGGACTTTTGGTTGGACAGAAAAGAAGTAAGAAAAATCTCCCCTGGAATATGCATAAGAATTCCTAAAAATCACTTTGGACAGATTTTACCTGAATCAGGATTAGCAGCTCAAGCAGCCAATACGTGTATTGGCTGGAGTAATAAATTCTAATTATCAAGGAGAAACTGTTGTGACATTCCATAATTTAGGTGAAGAGCCCATACAGATTCATTAAAAAATGATAGGATAGTTCAAGTGATTATCATTCCTTGTAAAACAATACCATTTGTAAAAACTGACACTCCTTCCAAAATAGCTATCAGAGGAACTGAAGGATTTGGTTCTACTGATAGAATAATATTGTGTTATATTGTTGTAAAATTCTGTTGATACCAGTTACTCCTGAAACTCCTATTAACCTACGTAATGAAATGTATTGTTAATTAAATTTTGCCAAATAAGGGACATGAAAGATCTTGGGGCCCAATGTAATGGTTATGGGATTTGAAGGTCTTCCATGCCCCTTGAACTTGCTGATGTGGCAGGAAGGGGTGGGGCAAGAAGAAGCCGAAGCCAAGCTACAGTGCATATGGTGACTGGAAATGTGGTGGTGGCAGCAGCAGTAGTGGTAGTGGTGGCGGCGGTGGTGGCATGAAATCCTTCCTCCTTTTGAGCCATCCAGAATTTCTGCTAAGGACTCCTGCTGAGGACTGCCAGGGACCGGAACTGCTTGGGGTCAGCGCTGCTGGGAGCATGCTTCCTGGACACTGAACAGTTTCCGTGAGTGGGGAGAGGAGGATCTTTGCCTGAGGTACCTTGTTCTGTTTTGAAGGTTTGAGAATGTGGGTAATCACTATAATGTAGCAAATTACATGTGCCAACTTCATAACTACTGTGATGGCTTTGACTTTCTGGTTTTGGGACTTGGTTTTCTGGTATTTGAATAAATGTTCTAGCTTTATTCCCAATGTAGAGAGCCTGCTATATTTTGTGATTAATACCCATATCAGCATACTTATAGTTACCACAGGCCTTGTGAATATTGCATTGTTGATACACAGAGAAAGAATAGTGGAGTATGGATGAAGACCTTTGTCCACATTATCTACAATTTAGAGAAAATTTCAGCTCCCTCATATCAAAATCCAAAATTTGAAATCCAAATTTTGCCATCCCTGCCATTATTTTATCCTATCTTAATATTGTCCAATTCCTGCCATGATGATTCCATACTCCAACAAAACCACACTATTTATATTAAAAGGGATATATGGATTTGGTACACAAAATGTTATCACCTAACTGTATACATCCCACATCCTATTTTTTCTCTCTGCTTATACCCTTCTCTCTCCTTTTACCCTGTCCCTCCTCACCAGAGTTTTATTTCTGACCCCCATCTCCCTCAGTCTGCCCCTCTTCTTCTCCCTTCCTTTCCCTTTTCTTTCTCCTTTCCCCTCCTTCTTCTTCTAGGGTGAGATGAACTTCTATATCCAACTGAGTGTGTCTGTTATGTCCTCGTTGAGCCAAATCTGACGTAAGATCCAAATAATACTCACCCCTCCCCTCTTTCCCTCTGATGTGATATGCCTTTCATTCCTCTTCATGTGATACAATGGGTATCACCCTATTCTGCCTCTCCTTTTTAATTTCTCCCAGAACAATCTTTTTTTCACCCCTTAATTTTTTATATCATCACATCCAAATGAACTTATACCCATGCCCTCTGTCTGTATATACTCCTTCTAATGGCCCTAATAGAGATACCACTCTTAAGAGTTACAAGTATCATCTTCCTGTGTAGGCAAATCAACTTAAATCTTGTTGAATAACATGGTTTTTTTTTTCTTTCCTATTTATCTTTTTATGCTTCTCTTGAGAAATGTTTTTGAAGATTTACTTTTCTATTCAGCTGTGGTCTTTTCATCAAGAAAGTTTTAAAGCCTTTTATTTCATTAAATATTCCTCTTTTTCCTGGAAAGGATGTGTTTGATTTTTGCTGGTTTGTTGATTCTTGGTTATAATCCAAGCTCCCTTGCCTTCCAGAATGTCATCTTCCAAATCCTCTTATCTGACAATGTAGAAGCTGCTAAATTCTGTGTAATCCTGATTGTGACTCTTTGATATATCGTTTCCTTTTGGCTACTTGCATTATGTTTTTCCTCTGACCTGATAATTCTAGTATTTGACTATGATATCCCTTGGGATTTTCATTTTGGCAACTCTTTCAGGAGGTGATCAGTGGATTCTTTCAATAACTATTTTACTCTCTGGTTCTAGGACATCAGGGCTGTTTTCCTTGGTAATTTCTTGAAAGATGCCATCCAGTCTCTTTTTTTTGATCATGGACTTCAGTTAATTCAGTAATATTCAAATTATCCTTCTTGGATCTATTATAAGTTCAGTTGTTTTTCTATTGAGGTATTTTATATTTTCTCCTATTTATTTTTTTATTCTTTGATTTTTGTTTGACTAATTCTTCATGTCTTGATTCTTTAGCTTCCACTTAACCAATTCTAATTTTTAAGGAATTATTTCCTTCACTTAGCTTTTGTACCTCTTTTTTCTACTTGACCAATTATATTTTTAAGGAAGTTATTTTCTTCAGTCCTTTTTTTCCATTTGTCCAATTTTATTTTTTATTTTATTTAAGCAATTGGGGTTAAGCAACTTGCTCAAGGTTACACGGCCAGTTTTCAGTTTTATTTTTTAAAGAATTTTCTCCCATCAATTTTTGTACTTCCTTTTCCAAGCTCTTGACTTTTTTCATTTTAAAATGTAGACATTTTAACATTGTCCTCTTCTGAGTTTGTTTTTATATCCCTGTGCCATGCTAGCTTTCTATTGTCATGGATTCTTCTATTTATTATTCATTTTCAGCTTATTTAGTGACTTTCAAAGTTGAACTATGGTCCTGTGGCACAGGGATCCCAAGCTTCGTATGCTGGGGACTAGGGTCCTTAATCACTGGCTTTCTACTCTAGGGCCTGTCTTGCAGCTTGCCCACTCTGCTGGGGATAGCCTGGTCTGGTCATGTCTACTCTGCTGGGGTTTTGTGGCTCACAATTTGTATTCTATACTGAAAATGGGGCCCTCACTGAGAGGCCTCCTTTGCAGATCTGGGGAGCCTCTTGACTGGCTTGCCTGGAAACCCTCTGTGCTGGGCTATGCTCTCCTTTTACCCAAGTAAGACAGACCTCTCCTTATGGCCTTATAAGTTGTCTTTAGTTGGAAAATTGTTCCACTTTATCTTTTTGTGCATTCTATCTCTCCAGAATTTATTTAGATGTTTGATTTAATGCTTAGGGAATGTTGGGAGAACTCAGGCAACCTCCTGGCTTCTCTTCATCATCTTGGCTCTGCCCTTTAGTTTGTTAATTATCACAGTGAGATAAATTATACATCTCAATATTAGATAAAACTTTAATAATTGTGCTAAGAGATACTCAGTCTCAAGTTATAAGAAAATATATAGTTAATGGAGTGAAAAAATAAAGAGTAAACCAGTAACTATGCAATCTGAACCAAAAAATTCAGGGTTGCATTGAAGCTTAATGGAGCTACCTACATCATTTCACTTTTATCTCAGTCAATCACCTGTCTGTCCTAAGAACAGGCTTTACATCCTTACAGGTACCAATATTGGGCATCTTTGCCTTCTGCTTGCAACCAAATACACATGTCCTTCCTTCCCAATTTTAACCTTTTTTTTTCAGGGAACAATAATCAAATGAATAACGTGGTTTCTTCTCAAAAGGTTTTGGTAATTGACATGAGTATCCACTTAGCATTCTGGTGCCTATCCTGGCCAAAAACACTTCTGTAGATGTAATTCCCTAATATGTAATATCTCACACTCTTATAATGCAAATTTCTAGAGAATGGAGAGTGTATCACCTTTGTATTTTTATCTATAACACTGAGAATAGTGTCTGATTTATATACTCATTATCTAGCAAAGTGAAATGTAAAAGATGTTTTAAAAGTGTTTGCTCCTTCCTTCCTTCCTTCCTTCCTTCCTTCCTTCCTTCCTTCCTTCCTTCC
>NW_027185860.1:8152747-8182847 GCF_028583685.1 Petaurus breviceps papuanus | reverse complement strand
TCCTTCCTTCCTTCCTTCCTTCCTTCCTTCCTTCCTTCCTTCCTTCCGGATAGCAAGGTGGATTATATAACAAGATGAAATAAGGTGACATGGCAACAAAATTTCACATAAACAGTAATGCAGTCTTACCCTAATAAATTTTGTCAGCAGGCATTTCCAAACTTAATTCACAACAACAAACCTATCACAGAGTTTGTAGCCCACCTGCACATACCGATTTGAATGTTTCAGTGAGATGGATAAGTACAAGCTGGGATCCAGTTGAACTCTTTCAACATTCCCTTCTCCCCTTCCCCAGACAAACAAACACAAAACCCAACTTTAAAATAATACCTCAAAGAAAATTTAAAAGTGGTGGAGTCAGCAAAGTTTGGAAGTATACAGGAGGGGACTGTAACACTGGAATAAGCACAGGCCTGACCTGGTGGGAACACTAGCTGTGTACCTTGGAGGCAGCCTCACAACAGCAGTAGCTTCAGGAACTCTGTGCCCTGAGCAGTTAAGGGGGCTGGACAACTGGTCAGAAACAAATTACAGAGGACTCTTTGCTGGCACAGGGTGGGGCTATCTCTGATTGGCAAGTTCATTGCCCATAAGCATTTCTGGGTCACAGTTTTAGGGTGGAGAGGAGTTGGTGTTGCAGGAGAGCAAGGATTCTTTCTGGGTAAAAAAACAGAGTGCAGACCAGGAGAGGAGAGACCTTGCTTTTCCCAGAATAACACCAACTTGAAAGTGCCAAAAACTTGCAGACCTCCAGAAGTAGCTTAGAAAACAGCTGCACAAAAAAAGCCTGAGACTTAGGACACTGCATTCCCACCTCTAAGTGAGCAGAGAAAAATTTAACATAAAGTTCGAAATGAAAGAATAGAATAGAAAAATGAGAACACACACACACACACACACACACACACACACACACAGAACTTGACCATAAAATAATAATTAGAATTGGGCAAATGGAAGCTAATGATTCTGTGAGAATTCAAGAAATAACAAAACAAAAGAAAACATAGAAGAAAATGTAAAGTTTTTATTATCATTGTAAAAACAACAGACCTGGACAAGAGATAAAAGAGAGGTAATTCAACAATTATTGGACCACCTAAAATTATAATTAAAAAAGAGCTTAGACGTCCTATTTCAAGAAATTATCAAGGAAAACTGTCCTGATATCTTAGATAAAGAGAGTAATATAGAAATTGAAAGAATCCATCAATCACGTCTTGAAAAAGATCTCAAAAGGAAAACTCCCACTAATATTATAACCAAGTTCCAGTGCTCTCAGGTCAATGAGAAAATAATTGCAAACAATCAGAAAGAAACGATTCAAATATTCTCAAACAACAATCAGGATGAAACTAGATGTATCAACTTCCATATTAAAGGAGTAGTAGGCTTGGTATGTGATACCCTAGAATCCAAAGTAGTTAAGATTACAACCAAAAATCACCAACTGGCAAAACTGAGTATAATCCTTTAGGGGAAAAATAATCATTTAATGAAAAATGGGACTTCTAAGCATTCCTGATGAAAAGACCAAAGCTAAATAGAAAATTTCACATTCAAGCAGAAGTCTCAAGAACAACTAAAAAGGTAAACATGAAGAAGCAATCATAAAGGACTCAATAAAATTAAACTGTTTACATTTACATGTGAAATTCAGGAATAATTGAACAAGTTGTGCCAGGAGACCATGATGGCCTACTATTGTGCTATGAGAAAAGATGAGGAGGTGATTTCAGTAAAAAAATGGCAATACCTATATGAACTGATGCACAATGAAGTGAGAAGAATCCTGAGATCACTGTGTACCTTTCCAGTGATGTTGCTACTCTGATCAATACAATGATCCAAAACAATTACCAAAGGATTCATGTTGAAAAAAAATTATACATCTACAGAGAGAAAACTGATGAACTATGACTTCAAATTGAGGTATAAATATTTTTCTTTTTTTCTGACATGGCTAAAATTGAAATATGTTTTGCATGATTTGACATGTATAATTGATACATTATTTGCCTTTTTAGTGAGCAAGGGAAGAGTGGAAGGGAAGAAGATTATCTGGCACTGAAAATTTAAAAAGAAAAGAATGTTAAAATGAGTAAATTATAAATTTTAAAATGAATAAAATGGGACATCAGCAATCTTGGTGTCAATAGAAGCAAGGAAGAGAGAATCCCTGCAAAACACAATAGGGGCATATATAAAAAAGAAATTGTCATCATTGTCACCATCATCATATCATTATTTGGAGATTTAGATGTGGAAGGAATCTTAGAGGTCATTGAGGTCAATTCTCTTATTTTGCAGACTAGGAAAAAGAAGCCTGTCATGATAAAATATCTTTCCCAAGGTCATGCAGAGAGCAAGTTGCAGAGCTTGGATTCATACTCAGTCCCTTTAATTCCAAGTCCACATTCTTTCTACTAACTGATGCTACCTCCAAAGTTGGGGTTATAAATAAGAGTTTGCCCATATGTGGGAGATCATTGTTTCCACCAGCTAATAAATCACATTATTTAAACAAGAAATTTTAAAAGAGAAAGGTGAATATTTCTAAAAGGCCTTTAGCACAGGGAATTTCTCCAGCAGCCTTCATAGCTACAGTGAATACTATAGTTTTTGATGGCAACTTTGCCACCATTTTAAAATTCATGTGACAATGCCAAATTCTTATGAATTGTGCTGGCAATTTGTAAAAGGAACAAAGCTATTCCTATAAATGAGGCACTATACTTTCAGACTTTTTTTTCCAGGTAAGCTTTTTCATAAGAGTACTGTTGTTGTTCAGTCATGTCTGACGCTTCGTGATCCCATGGATCATACTGTACATGGGGTTTCCTTTCCAGAGATACTAGAGTGACTTGCCATTTCCTTCTCCAATAAATTAAGGCAATTAAAGTTTAGGTAACCTGCTAAGGATCATACAAGTAGTAAATACCTAAGGCTAGTTTTGAACTCACATCTTCCTGGCTCCACACTTATTACTCTATCTGCTGAGCCCCCTACCTACCTCATGCTATAACTGTGCAGAAGCAGTGTAATTGCAAAATGTTTCCTTCACATGATTAAAGTTTTATTCTCAGTTATATCTGTTACTTGTAGTAATAGAACTAATTTATTTACTCTTAAATTATATGACATACTCTCTCCCGAAAAAGAGAAAAATTAATTCTTTCTAATTTGTTTCTAATGGGATTTTTAGACTATATCTCCATATTATGCAATGTATGGATTGATAAGTTGTGTGTTTTGTAAGTTAAATCTGACATTTTTACTACCATTCAAATCACTCTTTCTTCCGGTTTCAAAATACAATATACACTGAGGGGGAAAGTAAATTAACACAGATAGCAGTTTTATCTGAAATTTGCATCATATGATTTTTTGGCTTTTATAAACATGTAATAAACATGGCATTTATAATTTTTACTTATTTAAGAAGAGATAGTATGGTATAATATAGATCAAGAATTTTTCTCAGAATCAGGAACACTTGGGTTCATTGATCTTTTATAGCAGCAAGCACCCCAGTGTCCCCAGGGTGGCTGCCAACACAGGTTCTTAGATCTGCTTTGCTAAAGGAAAGCAACTCAAAATGGGTTAACAAGCTTACTTTAATCAGTCAAACATATATCATTTACCAAGTTCAGGGGGAAAAGGTCAGCACCCTGAACTTCATAGTATACGACAGAATTATCAAGACAGAGAGACAGATCAAGCAGACAGGTTTCCAAACTGTCCAACCATTACATCCATACCAAATCGCAGTTATCATCATCTGGATTTTTCAAAGCCAAGGGGGGGGGGGGGTGGCGCTCTCAACAAGGCTTCCCAGAGTCTTATCTGATCAAATCACAGAACACTTCTGAATATAATGGAAATGCAAATTTAACGATCTTCCCTGCCCCTAGGACCTTTGATAGGCTTAAGAAACTCTGAGAACCTTCCTTGATTTGAAAATATACTCTGCCTCCTAATAGGCTGAATGTGGTCACATGGAGCCTGTGGCAGGAGGCTTGGTTTTCAGGAATGCCCACACCTTGATGCTGTGTGATTGGGCAGTGGGTCAAGAGGGTGGTTACAATCTCTGACCCAGGAGAAGGCTATATAATTCCTGATGTGAAACTTTGTTTTGGGGCTCACTTTGACAAGTGTTCTGTGATTTGATTAGATGAGACTCTGGGAAGCCATTGTTGAGAGCCCCCCAGATTTGGAAAACCCAGACTTTTTTTCCCTGAACTAGGTGAATTATATATATATTTGACTGATAAGCTTGTAAGTAAGCTTGTTAACCAATTTTGAGTTGCTTTCCTTTAGCAAAGCAGATCTCAGAACCTGTGTTGGCAGCCACCCTGGGGATGCTGGGGTGCTTGCTGCTAGATCCTCTGACACAGTCTCTTAATATTCTAATTGACAATATAAGACTATATGTTGCAGAGAAGATGCCTCTCTATATTGTTAGAAGGAAGTTCCTTACCTGGGAGTTCCTTATTATCATTAAAATGTAGTCCCCATTCCTATTTCTGTCACCTATAAAATATTACTATACACACCCATGTTCAAGTACAATTGACTTTTAAAAAAAGAAATAAGTGAAGATGGCAGAGTAAAAGCCGGAACTTGAGTTTGTCCCCAATTACATCAAATACTTGTAAAAAATGACTCTAAACAAATTTTAGAGCTACAGAAACCACAAAATGATGGACAACCTAGCAAACTGAGAAGAAGTGTCTATTGCACTGGGCTGGGAGTGAAGTGCAGTCCCACATGGGCTACACAGGCACAGACCTACAGCACAGACTGGCCAAGCAGACCTCAGAGGATTGTTTCACTGGCAGCTGTGTCAGTTTCCAGACTTCTCAATCCATAAATGACAAAAAGAAGGCAAAAGGCCAGTGGGGAATCTGTTGAAACTGGGTGAGAGAAAAGCACAGTCAGAGCCCCCAAGGCCACAGAGTGGCACTGGATGCACCTACTGTAGCAGTGGCTGCTTCTGGAGCTCCAGGACCACAGATTGTGGGGCGACCAAGCTGACTGACGAGAGGGCAATTGCAGGAATCACTTTGCTGGAGCTGAGGCAGGATTCTCTTGCTTTGCCCTGCTTGGATCTGGGTTGAAGTCTTGGGTGGTGATCCTGGGTTGAGGAGCACTAGCATGGCAGAGCTTGTTGAGGCTGTGGAGAGCAGTCCTCTTCACAGTTCTGAGGAAGGTGCCTAGAAGAAAGTCTGACAGCAGTTGCTCAAAACACTAGAAATTTGGGACACAGCACTCTCCACTCTGGAAGCAGAGTTCTACCATGGCAAAGAGTTCAAAAGTCAAGGATTTAGCTGGTAAGATGAGCAGAGGAAGAGAAATCAGACTGGAGAATGTTTTTTTTTTTTTTTTGGTGACAAAGAGGATCAAAACATAGAACCAAAAGAAGACAACAAAGTCAAAACTCCTGCATCAAAAGCCTCCAAGAAAAATATGAATTGGTCACCAGGGCATGGAGGAGCTCAAGAAGGATTTTGGAAATTGAGTAAGAAAAGTAGAGGAAAAATTGGGAAGAGAAATGAGAGTGTTGAAAGAAAATCATGAAAAATGAGGCAACAATTTGTTAAAGGAAATCCCCAAAATACTGAAGAAAATAGCACCTTAAAAATAGATTAACTTAAATGACAAAAAATGTCTAAAGTCAATGAGGAGAAAAATGCCTTCAAAAGCAGAATTGGTCAGATGGAAAAGAATCTTCAAAAGCTCACAAAATAAAATAATGCCCTCAGAATTAGATTGGAGCAAATTGAAGCTAATAATTTTTTTGAGAAATCAAGAAATTATAAAGCAGATCCAAAAGAGTGAAAAAAAATTGAAAGCAATGTGAAATATCTCATTGAGAAAACCACTGACCTGGAAAACAGATCCAGGAGAGATAATTTAAAACTTATTGGACTACCTGAAAGTCATAATAATTAACAATAATAATAAACAATCTTAGACATCATCTTTCAAGAAATTATGAAGGAAAACTGCCCTGATATTCTAGAACCAGAGGGTAAAATAGAAATTGAAAGAATTCACCAATCACTTCTTGAAAAACAAAACAAAACAAAACTTCTAGAAATATTATTGTTAAATTCCAGAGTTCCCAGGTCAAGGAGAAAATATTATAAGCAGTCAGGAAGAAACAATTTGAGTATTGTGGAAACAGTCAGGATAACACAAGATCTAGCAGCTTCTGTAGTAAGGAATTAAGGGGCTTGCAGTATCATATTCCAGAGGTCAAATGAGCTAGAATTAAAACCAAGAATCACCTACCCAGAAAAACTGAGTTTAATAATTTAGGTGAAAATATGCATATTCAGTGAAATAGAGGACTTTCAGGCATTCTTGATGAAAAGACCACAGCTGAACAGAAAATTTGACTTTAAATACAAGAAGCAAGAAAAGCATAAAAAGGTAAACAGGACAAATAAATCATAAGGAACTTATCAAAGTTTAATTGTTCATATTCCTACATGGAAAGATGATATTTGTAACTCATAAGACTTATCTCAGTATGAGGATAGTTGAAGGGAATATATATGTATATATATATATATACATATGTATGTATGTATAGGTGGGTGTATATGTATGTTTGTATATATGTATGTGTGTATTTATGTGTACATGTATACATAGAGGGCACATGTTGGATTGAATATTAAGGGATGATATTTGAAAAATAAAATTAACATGTGAGAAAGGAATATATTTGGAGAAGGAGAAAGGGAAAGATAGAATAGAGCAAATTATCTCACATAAAAAAAGGCAAGAGAAAGCTGTTACAATGGAGGCGAAGAGCAGAAAGGTGAAAGGGTCAACCTTACTCTCATTGAATTTGGCTTAGGGAGGGAATAACACACACTCAATTGGGTGTCTTACCTACAGGCAAGTAGGGGGGAAGATGATAAGAGGGGGATGATAGAAGGATGGGAAGATTGGGGGAAGGGATAGTCAGAATGAAACACTTTTGAAAAGGAACAGTGTCAAAGGAGAAAATCAAACAAATGGGGGTAGGATAGGATGGAGGGAAATATAGCTAGTCTTTCACAACATGACTACTATGGAAATGTTTCACATAACTACACATGTATAATCTATATTGAATTGCTTGTCTTCCCAGTGGGGGTGGGTAAGGAGGGAAGAAGGAGAGAATCTGGTACTCAAAGTTTTAAAAACAAATCTTAAAGTGAAAAAATGTTATGACATGCAACTGGGAAGTAAGATATATGGGCAACAGGGTATAGAAATCCATCTTGCCCTACAATAAAGTAAGGGCTAAGGAGGTAAGGGGAGGGATAGAGGGAGAAATATGAGAGGACAGACTGAGGGAAAAAGTAATCAGTATGCTTGCCATCTTGGGGTTGAGGGTAGGGGAGAGATAGGGAGAAAATTTGGAACTCAAAATCTTGTGGAAATGAATGTTGAAAACTAGAAATAAGCAAAAAATTCTGAAAAAATTTTAAAAATAAACTACCCTCAAAAAAAGTAAACAGGAAAGAGAAATCATAAGGAACTTGTTAAAGTTGAAATGTTTACATTCCTACTTGGAAAGACAATATTTGTAACTCATGAGACTTTGCTCACTATGAGGATAGTTGAAGGGAATATATATGTATGTGTATATATAAAAATACATGTATGTTTAGGTGGGAATATGTATATATATATATGTATGTGTGTATATGTGTATACATGTATACATAGAAGGCACAGGTTGATTTGAATATGTAGGGATGATGTCAAAAAAATAAAATTAATAGATGAGAGAAGAATATATTGGGAGAAGGAGAAAGGGAGAGATAGGATAGGTTAAATTATCTCACATAAATGAAACAAGAGAAAGCTATTAAAATGGAGGGGAAGAGCAGGGAGGTGAAAAGGAATGAGTCAACCTTACTCTCATTGGATTTTGTTTAAAGAGGGAATAACATACACACTGAATTGGGTATCTTACCCTACAGGAAAGTAGCAGGGAAAGGGATAAGAAGGAGGGATGATAGAAGGGTGGGAAGATTGGGGGAAGGGATAGTCAGAAGGAAACACTTTCGAAAAGGGACAGGGTCAAAGGAGAAAATAGAATAAATAGGGGGATGGAATAGGATGGAGGGAAATATAGTTATTCTTTCACAACATGACTACTTTGGAAATGTTTTGCATAACTGCATATGTATAACCTATATTGAATTGCTTGTCTTCCCAGTGGGGGTGGGTGAGTGAAGAAAGGAGAGATTTTGGAACTCAAAAGTTTTAAAAGCAAATGTTAAAAAATTGTTGCTACATGCAACTGGGAAATAAGATATACAGGCAATGGTGTATAGAAATCCATCTTACCCTACAAGAAAGTAAGGAGTAAGGGGCAAGGGGAGAGATATATGAGAGAGCAGAATGGGGAAGGAGTAATCAGTATGCTTGCTATATTGAGGTGGAGGTAGGGGAGAGATGGGGAGAAATTTGGAAGTCAAAATCTTGTCAAAATGAATGATGGAAGAATGGAAGAATGGAAGAAAGAAAGAAAGAAAGAAAGAAAGAAAGAAAGAAAGAAAGAAAGAAAGAAAGAAAGAAAGAAAGAAAGAAAGAAAGAAAGAAAGAAAGAAAGAAAGAAAGAAAGGAAGGAAGGAAGGAAGGAAGGAAGGAAGGAAGGAAGAAAGAAAGAAAGAAAGAAAGAAAGGAAGGAAGGAAGGAAGGAAGGAAGGAAGAAAGAAAGACAGAAAGGAAGGAAGGAAGGAAGGAAGGAAGGAAGGAAGGAAGGAAGGAAGGAAGGAAGGAAGGAAGGAAGGAAGGAAGGAAAGAAGGAAGGAAGAAAGAAAGAAAGGAAGGAAGGAAGGAAGGGAGAGAGAAAGAGAGAGAGAAAGAAAGGGAGAGAGGAAGGAAGGAAGGAAGGAAGGAAGGAAGGAAGGAAGGAAGGAAGGAAGGAAGAAAAAAGAAAGAAAGAGAGAGAAAGAAAGAGGAGAAAGAAAGAATGAAATGAAGGAAAGAAAGAAAGAAGGAAGGAAGGAAGGAAGGAAGGAAGGAAATAATGACAGGATACAAAATGGAGTATGTCAAGAAAGAAAGAGGGAAAGAGAGAAAGAATGAAAAAAGAAGGAAAGAAATATGGAAAGAAAAGAAGGAAGGAAGAAGGAAAGAAAGAAGGAAGGAAGGAAGGAAAGAAAGAAGGAAAGAAAGGAAGAAGTAAAGGAATAAATATAGAGTTTAGTTTTGAGTATTTTATTCCAAATTTCTTTATGGTGTGTTGACTTTTATCATCACTTATGTTTGGTAAAAAATTCACTTTATTGTTATGCTATGGATTACTTTTGTTGTTTCCATAAGTAATCTTTAATCACTGTACAAAGAAGTGGTAATATTTCAGAGCAAATTATATACAAGGGCACTGCTTTGAGCATTTAAAAATTTTGTAATTTGGCCACAGATTTGATAATATTTAATTTCCCCCAAAGGTTCCAAATCTTCTTTAAGAAACAAAAAGTATGGTGTTAAGTATGCCAAAGTCCTTTTAAATAGTGATGATGGAGTTATATGTGATGAAAGAGGTTTTCTAATTTTCCCATTTTCCCATTCCACATTTTATCACAGTTTCCAAGTCTACTGTTATTATTTTTCTTCCATATTTTTCTAGTTGTGGTGAGAACATGTTCTGTTTTCCTTCAATTGATAAATGTTCTTTTCCCCATTCATCTTGTATGCCTTGAGGTTAGCCATATTCTCTGAACTTTTTTTCATATTTCTATTACTATAATGCACAAACCACTGTCATAGCTGCTTCTACAAAGCTGACATTCCATTTCATACTTTCTTTATGGCTTTTCCCTCTATAACATGTAATACATATTTCTCTATTTTCATCCATTTCTTTAGAATCAGCTCTATTGTTCTTTACGTCTGTTTGACAATCTTAGCAAGCTGGTGTGAGAGAGCTGCCACTGTTCACTTCGCATGACAGACATCTCTGTAGTTCAGTTTTAGGAGGACCTTAAGGACTGCAATCAGTTTCTATTCCGCAGACCCATACATAAGACCCTCAAATTGTAATTTTTGCCTACAGATCTTTTCAGTGAGGGTGTTCTTATGAGAATTATGGGCTAGAAAAGGCTGGATTGGGAAAGTAATTGAGATAAAATAACATATTCCGCAACACATTGCTGTGTGCTTCTTTAACTTGGTCATTTGGTCATGATTAAACTAGTGAATGATAGAACACAAAGGGGAGTACCTCAAAATCTGAATCTTAAGAGACATTGTTTAAAAGTAAAAGCAATTTTGAGATATGCTAATTGCTTTTGTCAACACTGAAAGCTACTTCATAATGGTGATTATGTTTCTGTAATACGAATCATAGATTTTGAAGTACTAGACTAAGATAAAAGTGGCTACCCTAAAATCCATACTAGAAATAGCTTCTCTTCCCTAAACATGTCTTCTTCAGTTTAAGTTATTAAGACAATTAAACTAAACCAATGTTTTTCTTAATTTTTCTCATTCCTTCCAGAGATGATGGACGGTTTACTTTGTTTCTTCACTACCTTTCTCCAGTCTCTCCTTTTAAATAAATTTTTATATGTACTTGAAAATTATATATTAAATAAAATTTTTAAAAAATAGGATTTATAGGAAATCCTACCTTGTAAAAAAATACACTTGTGTTAACTTATGTTTATATTGATTGAATTACAGTGAGTCTTAGAATGGCATATTATGTTTCTGCTTCCATGAAAAGCTACTCCTTCATTTTTTTAATGTTTTTTAATTGAATATTTCCACCAGTTCATGAATATAGCCTTTCAATTTTAGCTTTCCACAATATGTCCAAAGACATACTTAAATGATTTTCTCCAAATTTCCCCAAAGAAGTTTTACTAATACTTCTTGGATTAATCTTTATCATTTAACAATCACAATAGTCTATGACACTATAAAATCAATATAGTTTTAGCTAATCATCTAACCACTATTTTTATAACTAGTACTTTTAGCACTTTTTTCAATCAGCCCCTCATCTCTGATTTCTAGATGCTTTTTCATTAGTACGCTTTAATGTCTAACATAAATGTTTAGTAGTAACTATTCTTCTCATTCATTTCAGTGGACAATACTAAACATTATTGAATCAAATCAAGGGTTTGTCTTGTTCCAGAGATATGGATGATTTTGAAAAGTTAAGGTGTATCTAATGCTTTCTCACGGTTTCCACATTTGAATTTTTGAGAATCCTTAGAGCCACATTACCAACCACAAACCAAAGAAAAGATACCTGTACACTAAATATCCTGTAGTCTATTTCAAGGCTCAGTTTTCATGCCATTTTCTACTGGAAGATTTCTTGTACTAGTTGGTGGTTCTCTTTCCTCAGATTACCGGGTTTCTATCTGTTGTAATGGTACATCCATCAGTAGAATGTATGTCACAGGGTGGTGGGGAATGTTTTACATTTTTTTTTACTTTGTATCTCCAGAGATAAGCACAGAGATTTGTACAATTAATAAATGCTTCTTATATGGATTTAAATCCAACTCATAATAAAGTATTTTTTTAATTCTCTGAAAACAACTGGACTCTGAATGCAGATTGAAGCATATTTTTTCACTTACTTTATTATCTCATGTTTTTTTTTTCTCTTTTGATTTGTTTCTTCTTCAACAACTCTAATGAATATGGAAATATGTTTTACATGATGGCATATGTAAAAACTATATCAAACTGCCTACCATTTTCAGAAGAGAGGAGGGGAGGGAGAGAGGGAGAAAAAACGGAACTCAAAATATTGTAAAAATAAATGCTAAAATTTTTCTTCATATGTAATTGTGGGGAAATACAATTTAAAGACAAAATACTCTGGTGATGCTATGCTATGCCGAGTCAATAGAGGACTCTGTGTAACCAAGGGCAAGTCATTTGACTTCTATTTTACTCAATTTCCTTAACTATAAAATGGGCATAATAATTGTACCTACTTCCCAGGTTGTTGTAAGAATCAAATGAAATATTTATAAAGTGCTTAGCAGTGCCTGACACATAGTAAATATTATGTAAATGCTAGTTACTGACATTGTTATTACCTGATCCGTAACTCTGAAGTAAGTATATGGGTTCTGGAATTGCTAGTGCTACTGAATCATGATATGAACAGTTGAGCATGAAGCTGCAGCAACTCCTCTAGTCAGAGTAGTCCCAAAAGAAAATGCATATTTCAGCCAGATATCTAAAGCTGTTTTCTGTGTAAGCAAATACTCTTTAGACTGACCTTGACTTTCCAGTGTCATATCTTTTGGCAATGGGCAGCTATCATCACATAAATTATTTAGGAGTAAAAACCAGGAAAAATAATGAGAGCCATAACTTGTGGCAACAATTTGGATGATCATGACATGTGTTTTCCAATCTTCAAAGATGCTTTATGAACTGACTCTCATCTTCTCCTAAACTCTCCCTTGGTCATAATGACCTCAGCAGAAATAGGAATAGGGAATGAACCTGGGTTTTATTACTGTAGGAGAGTCTCATAAGGACTCTCCACCGACCTACTAGCGTGGGACCACTCCTGCTCTGAAATTTATGATCTTAGAATGCTGCCTAGAGCAATGGTGTGAAACTCAGATAATAAAGGGGTTACTAAACTATGGAAAAGCATTCTTGTTGTCACATGTTGATTAAAGAATCACATATTAGTACTGTGTTTTTATTTATTTTGTTAAATATTTCCCAATTATACTTTTATATGCTTCAGGTTGCAATGGGCCCTGTGTTTGACACTTTCATTCTAGAGCACTAAGTCATTAAGTGAAATGCCCAGAGTAACAGAGCATGTGTCAGAGAAAGGATACGATTCCTTGTCTTTCTGGTGGTATGGCTGGCCCTCCATCTATGTTTCCATATCACTTCTCTGATAGCAATGATTGAAATAATCTCCTTTAAGAAGATATTATATACAATTAAAATGATTTAATGCAAACATATTCTTCAACAGCAAGTATCTTCTAGGCATAAACCAAGGTTTCAGAACTCATCAGTATATGTAACATAAATGACCTCTTTTCGATGACCAGTGATAATAAGTATCAGACAAAATATAACATAGAGAGTTAGATACCTATCAAAGGTGTTAATCACTATGATAGGTCCTGTGGATGGTAAGACCCTCTTTATAAATATCATTGTACTGATAGCACCAAGTCCCAGGACTTTACATGAGGCTCCAAGTTAACCCATTTATGTCTCCCTAGTTGACTTTCTTTCCCACTTCCCATAGTTGCTTTTCTACATTTACATCCCTTCTTTTCAAATTGTTTTATTCCTGGTCAAGCCTCTGATGTAACATTCTCAACTCCAACATTTTAACTAAAATTTTATTTCAAATTTCATTGAAAAAAGAGGCCATTCACCGAGTTCCTCCTTTGCCTCTTCATCTCATACCACTGACGTATTCTACCACTTTCTTTCACCCCTGTCCTATATGTTGAAGGAGTCCTTCTTCTAGCCAAAACCAGCCCTCCTATTGGCATGGCATGTGCCTTCTATCATAGTCTTCTCTTATTTATCTTCAAGATCTGTCTATTGTCTGCTTCCCTGCTGTCTATAAACCCTTTAATGTCTCCCCCATCCTCAAAAATTTGCAAGTAATGCATTAGTCTCCTTTATATCTTATCCCTTTGTGTCTATACTTCTAGAGAAAACTGACTATAGTAAATGCCTCCATATCCTCTCCACTCTCTTCTTCACTCTCTAGGTTTCTGACTTTATTAAATATTCAACTAAAATTGCTCTCTCCAAAGTTATCATTGATCTCTCTTAACTGGCTATTCTGAAGGTCTTTTCTCCATCCTCATCCTTCTTTTTCTCCCTGCCACTTCCTTTTCTTCTATTTTATACTTTCTTCTCTTTAAATTTTTTCATGATATTGCTTTCTCCTGTTTCTACTCCTACCTGTGTGATGTATAATTTGCTACCCTAAAATTCATATTAGAAATAGCGTATCTCTTCCCTCCATGTGTCCTCTTCAGTTTTAGTCCTCAATCATTTTTGCTGATTTTTTATACAGATCATTTCTGCTAATCATGAGTGTCCCCCAGGGCTCTCTCCTTGGTCTCCTTATCTTCTCCCTCTACACTGTTTTCAATTGGTGATCTTATCAACTCTCATGGATTCAGCTATCATCTCTATTCAAGGGACTCTAAGATGATATGTCCAGTCCTAATTTCTCTCCTGACCTCCAGCCTCATATCTCCAATTGTCTCTTTGACATCTTGAATTGGATATTTACCAGGCAGTTTAAACCCCAAATGTCTAAAACGGAACTAATCTTCCTTCCAAACCCTCTCTTTTTCCTAACTTCCTGTTGCTCTTGACGGTACCACTATCTTTCTAGTCACATGTGCTCAGATGTTGTACTTGACTTCTGACTTTCTCTCCCCCTCTCCATATTCAATCACTTGCCAAACCCTATCTCTCTAACATCTCTTATACATTCCCCCCTCTCTTGTGACACTGCACTTTCCTTGGCGAAGGTCCTAATCACCTCACTCCTAGACCATTGTAGTATTCTTCTGATTAGTCATTTAGCCTAATTTTCTCAAGTCTCTCTCTGCTCCAACCCATTTTCTATTCAGTTATCAAATTCATCTTCTTAAAGTGAAAGTCCAATGATATAAACATCTTATTCAATCAACTCTAGGTTTCTCTATTGCACCCAAGATCAAATTTGACTTAGAAAGCCCTTCACAACCTGGTTCATTTGTACCGTCTTAGTCTTCTTACGTCTTACACTTCTTTACCCCACCTGCCTGCCACATACTCTACCTTTAATAACCTGTCTTTTTTCGAGTTTCTTATACTTTACTTCCTTCCATGTACTCTGCAATCAAGTGACACTCTCCTCCTTGCTGATCCTAGCACAAGACTATCTACAGACTCTATGCATTTTGGTTGTCTATCCTTTATGCCTAAAATTTTCTCCTTATCATCTCTTCCAGTTTCTCTGTCTTCTTTCAAGTCTCAGCTAAAGTACCACATGCTACAAGAAAACTTTTCTGATCCCCTTTAACAACAGCACCTTCTTTCTGTTGATTAATTCCAATATATCTTTTATAAATCTACAAGAAGACATGTATTTTTTCTCTCCCCTATAGCTTCCAATTAAGTGCCAAAGTGGATATAACACTGGACCTTTGAGTCAGGAAGACCTGAGTTGAAATCCTTTCAGACACTTATTAGCTGTAATTAGGTAAGTCAATTAACTTCCATTTGACTCAGTTTTCCCAACTACAAAAGGGGATAATAATAGCACCTACCTAGCAGGGTTATTTTGACAATAAAATGAGATGATATATGTGAAAGCTCTTAGCATGATTCCTGTCCCATATGGCACATAGTAGACTCTTAATGTGATTTGACTGACTTTTGAAATTTATCTGTAACTACTCACAGTAATTTGACTTGTCCATCTACCTATAAAAGACCAAATAGTGAAAGAATGTCTGTTGCTCAGATTTCAACATGAATTTGGATAGGTATCCTTTGGAGTTTATGTAATAGTATCTATTCCTTACATATGTATGAATATAGAGAGATATGATATGATATGTTATGATATATGATATGATAAATAGTAATCCGTTTGGGTAGTGAATGATCTTTGCACACATTTGAAAATGAAATTGTCAAGCTTCTTCACTGATTTCAAGCTTCCCTTGAAAATGAAGGTCTATCTTTGGCAGTCAGAAGTATGGCATTGAGAGATGAAATACTACTGTCTCTGAAGAACAAAATATAAATATCATGCAAAGGACAATACACTTCTTGCATAATAGTTATGAGGACACTGCAACATATAACTATTGTGGAACTCTGAAGAACAAGATTGAAGGATGTCATCAGTGGGTTGTATGATAGGAAGAAAATATGGACTGGTCAGAAGCAAAAGTGAATGATGTCAGGTAAACAGTCAAAATGCTCTGCTCATGCCTTTATGTTAGAAGAGAATAGGAAACGCCTCAGTAAATTTGAGTAAACCCCTGTAGAAAATATGAATGGTAGCCTAGGGTGGGCAGGAATGAATGTTCTCTCAAAGCTGAAATCACCATCCATTTCATTAAAGGTTGGGGGAAAGTTGGACAATGACAAAGTAATGAAATTCCAGCCAGAGTGATATACAGCAAGTACCCTTTGTACACCAAGGCCTCTTTGGTAGATAGAAATATTGTAAAGAGTTGGAAGGAACCCGAAATATTTGACTGGTTGGTTTCTGATGGTACTACTGAGGCATCACCCCAATCCATGTGAAGAAACTGTTCCCATGGTAGGAGACATTTGCGGGCTTGAGCTATTGAAAACTATTGTATCTGCTTAACAGAAAATAAGAGAGATAGTGATACTTCTTTCTCTTTGGGCACTACAAGAAGGCAAGATATTTTGGAAGAAATCAGAAATATAAATATAAAACTAGATGGAAATGCATAAGTACAGGCGATACAGATATTTAACATAGTCAAACCACAAGAATTAATGAAATAGCTGAAAATGCAAGTATTTTCATTATATGTTAACTAAAACTGAACAAATATATAGACAAAGGCATCATACTCCTTTTTGTCTACCCTTAGCTATAAGTCACACCAAAATGTACTATTGACCTGTGTAAGACCATAATAGAAATTTAAAAAAAAACATTTTTTTCCATAAGCTTAGATGTGATGAAATTAAAGGGCTACTTAAGCTTAGATGTGATGAAATTGAAAGAAAGAATAGTTGGAGAATCTGAGATTTCAGAAAATCTTTACTTAATGCAAACATTAGAATGTTTATCTAATAATAAAATTGAAAATAAAAACTATCAATCAATATCTCAAATAATATTGAAATGGAGATGGAAATCTTTATAATAGCTCTTTGAAAAGATCTTTAACAATTTTGATGACATAAATTCAACTAAAAAACCAATTATGCCTACAGAGAGTGATTTTTAAATGCTGCTATCCACTATAACAATCTAACTGTAAATGAACGCATTATCCCATGTCATGTGACAAAAAAGTGTCAAAATATTATTTGGATTAATACATAGCGGTATGTATAGCAATCAATCATTTTTGTGGTAAGAACTATTGATGGTGTTGTTAACATTCTTCTTCACATCAGAAAGGTGACAATAGAGCACTGTGACTTTCTACCATCATCATTTGTTCTTGTTATGACCAACATACATTTTCTCTTCCTGTCAATCCCTTAATCTCATACTTTACTGTTAGTCTTCAAAATTTCTGTTTAGTTAAATATTGCAGATGTTTACATACACCAAAAGTCTTTGCACTATATTTTACCTATAGATACTTCTCTTTATTTCTTTAAAGGCAGCAGCTTGTCACTTCTGACAGTTATAACCAAGAACATCTGAAGGACCTGATCATTCACAATAAATTCAACCTTTAACCTGGCCTCTGCACTGGATCTTCTCCATCAAAGTAGAAAATACTTTAGACTTTAGAAACTCCAAGGTTTCCTGAATAACCTAGGGATCTGGATGGTAGGTACTTTGCTATAAAAAAATCCTCAACGTGGTTGCTTATTCCATCCAAACAAATTATTGTTTGAAATCTACTACCAATAAGTATAATGGGATCTTATATTTTCTATACCTTTTAGTTAATTGTGAGGTAATGATGTGGTTGATTTTTGAATATTACTTGAAAAAGTCTCTTCATTATTAATGGCCTCACTGAAAATGTCCTCAATTCATGTGTATCTGGCCTTCATAAACAGTTTGTGTAAATTAGAGAATGGAGAAGTGGAAGGGAATAAAGATTTATATAATATAGACTATTTACAGGAGTAGTGTAAGCACTTTACAAATACTACTTCATTTATCCTCACAACAACCCTGAGAGGCGGATGCTATTGCCCTCATTTTACAAATCAGTCAAATGTTTGCTGACTTAGATAAACTTTGGAGTTCCTGATTGGGGCAATAATTTGCACTTGGTTAAACTTCCAAATGAAATTATCTTACTGTCAATTTAATTTATATTGTTTCTTTCTCATTTTTCATTTTCAATAAATTGTTAAAATAATTCAGGGTCTAACATTTTGTTATTTTCTTTATATTTTTCTCATTTCTTCTCCTCTTTTTAGTCTTTGTCTTCCTCATCATCTCTTCCTCTGTCATGATTCTCTATGATGTGATACTGTATTGAGAGATAACTCAGGCATTACCACCATATCAATAATAAATCTTTACCTGCCATTTAAAATGTTTCAATTTTTTTGCTTTTTTATATTTCTTGGTGTTCACCATTTCCAGAAGCTAAAATTATTTTTCTTAAGTATTCATAAGATTAAGTTCTGAGTCTTCTCTATAGCCTACAAGTCTCTTATCTTTCTTTCTTCTGATCAAATTTTCCAACGTATTTCTTCCCGTCTTTACATTTTTTCTATATTTGTATTGAAGTATCCAACTGTTAGATTGTATATTGTTTCTTTTTATAAAATCTTATCAAATTATTCATAGAGTTTCTCTACCACATCATACTCAACAACTAATATTATTGTATAAACTGGAATTATCTTCATTGTTTTCATTTTACAAACACTTCTAATTAATACTACAATATGGGATGAACAAATGTTCCATAGAATAATATTTCCTGCAGCCTTTGGGTATATCAAAAAGGCAACTCAATGAACTCTTTTCTTGAATTGTCTATTTTTCCATTTAGCTTCTACTTCCTTCTATTGTTTTTATTCATATCAAGAATATTAAGATCAATATAATTTATTTAATCTGGCACCTTATCTGCCTATTTGTCATTGGGTGAAATCTAGCCCATTTTATAAGTTTCTAAGAATTGAGATATTTCTAGTGAAAATCAAATTGGCCATAATAACTGTGGAAGATTTAGGGATAGAATAGTATGAAATTTTTAAAACATATTTTAATTAATTTATTTAGTTTTGAACATTCACTTCCACAAGATTTTTAGTTCCAAATTTTCTCCCCATCTCTTCCCTCCCCCACCTCAAGACAGTGTGCATTCTGATTCCCCCTTCTTCCATTCTGCCCTCCTTTTTATCACTCCTCCCCCACCCCAATTCTCTTATCCCTTTCCCTTCTGTTTTCCTGTAGGGCAAGGTAGATTTCTAGACACCATTGCCCATATATACTATTACCCAGTTGCATGTAAAAACAATTTTGAGCATTTGTTTTTCAAAACTTTGAGTTCCATATTCTCTCCTTTCCTCCCTCCTCACCCACCCTTATTGAGAAGGCAAGCTGTTCAATATAGGCTACATTGCATACATATATTACATGTGTAGTCATGCAAAACATTTCCATGACAGTCATGTTGTGTAAGGCTGACTATATTTCCCTCCATCCTATCCCATCCCACATTTATTCTATTCTTTCCTTTGATCTTGTCCCTCCTCAAAAGTGTTTGTTGCTTGTTACCTGATCCTTCCTTTTGCCCTCCCTTCGATTATCCACTCCCCCTCCCCCCTTATTCCCTACTTCCCTGTATGGTAAGATAGATTTCCATACCCAACTGAGTGTGTATATTATTCCTTCCTTAAGCCAAATTTGATTTGAGTAAGGTTCACTCATTCCCTCTCACCTCCCTTCTTCCCCTCCACTGTGAAAGCTTTTTCTTGCCTCATTTATATGAGATAATTTACCCTATTCTAGCCCTCCTTTTCTCTTTCTCCCCCTATAATTCTCTTTCAACCCCTAATTTTATTTTTTTAGATATCATCCCTTCATATTCAACACATCCTGTGCCCTCTGCATATATATGTATCCATGTATGTATGTATATATGTGTGTATACATGTATATCCTAATACTGAAAAAGGTCTCATGAATTAGAAATATCATCTTTCCATGTAGTAATGTAAGCGCTTTGACTTTATTAAGACCCTTATGACTTCTCTTTCTTATTTACTTTTTCATGCTTCTCTTGATTCTTGTATTTGAAAGTCAAATTTCCTATTCAGCTCTGATCTTTTCATCTAGAATGCTTGAAAGTCCTCTTTCAAATTGAATGTGGATTCCCCCCCCCTTCCCCCTGCCAGAAGTATTATACTCAATTTTGCTGGGTAGGTGATTCTTTTTTTTGTCCTGGCTGCATCCTTTGCCCACTGGAACATCATATCTGAAGACCTCCAGTCCCTTAATGTAGAAGCTCCTAACTCTTGGGTTATCCTGTTTGTGTGTCCAAAATACTTGAACTGTTTCTGTCTGGTTGCTTTGAATATTTTCTCCTGGACCTGGGAACTCTGGAATATGGCTACAATAATCCTAGGAGATTTGCTTTTATATCTCTTTCAGGAGGCGATCAGTGGATTATTTCCATTTCTATTTTACCCTATGATTCTAGAATATCAGGACAGTTTTCCTTGGTAATTTCTTGAAAGACAATGTCTAGGTTCTTTTTTTTGATTATGGCTTTCAGGTAGTCCAATAATTGTAAAATTATCTCTTCTGGATCTATTTTACAGATCAGTTGTGTTTCCAATAAGATATTTCACATTGCCTTCTATTTTTCCCCATTCTTTTGGTTTTGTTTCATAATTTCTTGATTTTTCATAAAATCTTTAATTTCCATTTACTCCACTATAATTTTTAAGGGATTATTTTCTTCAATGAGCTTTTTTTGCCTCCTTTTCCATTTGTCCAATTCTGCCTTTCAAGGTATCCTTCTCCTCATTGGCTTTTTGGACCTCTTTTGCCATTTGGGTTAATCTGTTTTTGTCTAATTGAATTTTATGTTTATTTTTTAGTTTACATCATTCATTTTTCTCCCTGTCTTTGCCCTACCCACACCCCAAAACAGTAATCATACTGTATACCATCTGCCCCAATCTTCTCTCTCCTATAGCCTTCCCCATCCTCCCTCTGACTTTCCAGTAGGGCAAAATGGATCTCTATAGCCCAGTGCCTGTGTATCTTATTTCCCAGTTGCATGTAAAATAATTATAATGTATATTAAACAACTGATTTTAAAACTTTGGATCCAATATTATTTGCTTTCCTCCCCATCACCCACCCTTACTGGGAAGATAGAGAGTTCAATATAGGTTGTACACGTGTAGCAACACAAAACATTTCCATACTGGATATATTGTAAAACATTGACTACATTTCCCTCCATCCTATCCCACCCCCCACTTGTTCTATTCTCTACTTTGACCCTATCCCTTTCAAAAGTGTGTGCTTCTAACTTCCCTCTTCCCCCTGCCCTCCCTTCCATCACCTTCCCTCTCATCCCCTTTTTCCTACTCTCCCATAAGGTGAGATATCCTATTTAGTGTGCATGTCATTCCCTCCCTAAGCCAAATTCAATGAGAGTAAGCTTGACCCATTCCCTTTTGCCTTCCTGTTTTTCCCCTCCATTGTAACAATTTTCCCTTACCTCTTCATGAGATAATTTACCCCATTCTGTCTCTCCCCATATCCTCTCATTATATTCCTCTCTCACCTCTCAATTTCACCTAAGTATCATCCCTTCCTATTCAATTGTTCTTGTGCCCTCTGTCTGTGTATACCTGTACACAAATGTACACACATTCACATATATATTCATATACCCATATACCCTCTTATTTAGACATATATATGTATGTATACATATATAAATATATATGTATGTACACACATAAATATATATTCATATATATATATATATATGTATGCACACACATATACACACATTTATATTCCCTTCCACTATTCTCATGCTGAGAAAAGTTTCAAAAGTTACAATTGTTGTTTTTTCTATGTAGAAATGTAAATAGTTCAACTTTGATAAGTTCCTTATGATTTGTTTTCCCTGTTTACCTTCTCATGCTTCTCTTGCTTCTTGTATCTGAATGTCAAAATTTCTATTCAACTCCGGTTTTTTCATCAAGAATGCTTGGAAGTCCTCTCTTCCATTGAATGACCATATTTTTTCCCTGAAACATGATACTCACTTTTGCTGGGTAGGTTATTCCAGATGCTTTGACCTCCAGAATATTATATTCCAAGCCTTTTGGTCCCTCAGTGTAGAAGCTGCTAGATCCTGTGTTATCCTGATTGTGTTTCCATAATATTCAAATTGTTTCTTCTTGGCTACATTTAATATTTTCTCCTTGATCTGGGAACTCTGCACCCTGGCTATAGTATTCCTAGGAGTTTTTTGGGGGGGGGATATTTTTCAAGAGGTTAGTGGTGGATTCTTTGAAAATCTATTTTGCCCTCTGGTTCTAAAACATCAGGGCAATTTTCCATGAGGATTTCTTGAAGGGTGATTTCTAGGTTCTTTTTTTTTGATCATGGTTTTCAGGTAGTCCAATAATTTTTTAATTATGTCTCCTGGATCTATTTTCCAGGTCTGTGGTCTTTCCAGTGAGATATTTCACATTGCCTTCTATTTTTTCATTTGTTTGTATCTGTTTAATAGTATCTTGATTTCTCATAAAGTCATTAGCTTCCATTTGCTCCAGTATAATTCTGAAGGAATTATTCTCTTTGGTGAGCATTTGAGATTCTTTTTCCATCAGGTAAATTTTGCTTTTTAAGGCATTCTTCTCCTCATTGGCTTTTTGGGCCTCTATTGCCATTTGTGTTAGTCTATTTTTAAGGTGTTATTTTCTTCAGTCAGGTTATTGAGTCTCTTTTCATGATTTTCTTGCATCATTCTCATTTCTCTTCCCAATTTTCCTCCACTTCTCTTATTTGGTTTTCAAAATCCTTCTTAAGCTCCTCTATGGCCTGTAACCAGTTCATTTTTTCTTGGAAGCTTTTGTTATATGATTCTGACTTCACTGTCTTCCTCTTATTCCATGCTTTGATCCTTTTTGTCCCCAAAGAAGGAATCTAAGGTTTGATTGTTGTGCTTCCTTTGCTTGCTCATGTTGCCACTCAAATACTTGACTTTTGAGATTTTTGCCACAGTAGAACTCTGCTTCCAGAGAGGAGAGCTTTGTCCCATAGTGTTCAGGTTTTTGCAGCTTCTGGAGCTATTAGTTGGCTGCAATCTCTGAAACCTCCACAGTCTCTGGCACATGATCATGCACCCCGGGACCCCCACCCTTGACAGTGATCCAGATCCAAGCAGGTTAAAACAAGAGCAATTACCCCTCAGGTTGGTCATCCCCCTATAATCTTCACCCACACCATGCCGGCTGCTACACCTCAGCCACTTCTCCCTCTAGGGGCAGACTCCAGACTGCACTCCTGGATCCCCTGTTCCCACAAAGTCCACACTGACTGCTCACTTTGTCTTTGACATTTATGTGCTGATAATTCTCGAAACTGCCACAACTGTTGATGATCCACTCTCCCGAAGTCCCTCTAGCCTGGGTTGGTCTGGGTGCCCTAAGGCTAAAATTGTAGACTCATGTGGGGCTGGGTGCTGCTCCGAGGCCATGCTGCCTTCAGTGGGAGACTCGTTTCTCTCTGACACTTTGTGCATTCTGTAGTCCTAAAATTTATTTAAAGTCATATTTTATAGGTATTCGAGGTGGTTATGGGGGGAGTGCAGGGAGTCTTCCTGCTTCTATGGTGCCGTTTTGGCTCCACCCCTGGGTTAGTCTATATTTTAAGGTGTTATTTTATTCAGTATTTTTTTGGGTCACCTTTAGCAAGTTGTTGACTTGTTTTTCATGATTTTCTTGCATCACTCTCATTTCTCTTCCCATTTTTCCCTTACTTCTCTTACTTGATTTTCAGAATCCTTTTTTGAGCTCTTTCATAGTCTGAGACCAATTCATATTTTTCTGGGAGGCTTTGGAATTAGGAGCTTTATCTTTGTTGTCTTCTTCTGGTTGTATGTTTTGATTTTCCTTGTCACCAAAGTAAGATTCTATGGTCTGTTTTTTTCCCCCAACAATTTGCTCATTTTCCAAACCAGTTTCTTGGCTTTTTAGCTCTTTGTTAAAGTAGCGTTCTCCTTCCAGTGTGGAGAGTGTACCGTACCAAGCTTCAGGGATTTTGTGCAGCTGTTTTCATAGGTACCTCTAGGAACCTGTAAATTTTCAGCTCATTCCAGGTGATTTGATAAAGTGGATGTGTTTACCCCTCTCCTGGCCTTTGCTCTGGTCTTTGAGTCACCACAAGCACTCTTCTGCTTTGGAACTATGAGGAGGATTCCCTCTCCATTTTCACCACAAGCTCTTCCACACTAGCACTCCTCCTTGCCCCAGGACGGTCACCCAGGATTACTATCCAGATGCAAACATGGGCAAAGCAAGAGAATGCTTCTTCAGTGCCAGCAAAGAGATCCCTGAAATCCCCTTCTGATCAGCCACTCAATCCCCCCACCACTGTCTCTGGGTCGAGAGCTCCAGAAGCGATCTCTGCTGGCACTGCAGCTGAAAGTCACCTGGACTGGGGCCAGACCATGCTCCTTCCTCACCCAAGTTTGACAGACATTTTCTACTGACATTTTTATTTGTCTTTGGAGTCTGTGAGTTGAGAAGTCTGGAAACCACCACATCTTCCAATGACTCAGTCCTGAGTCTGCTCTGGTCTATTTGTGCTAATAGGAACCTTGTTGGTCTGTGCTCGTCTGTCAGATGGGTACAACAGACCTTTCCTTTCCTGTTAATCTTCAATGTTGTCTTGGCCTGGAATTTTATTTCACTTTGTCATTTTGTGGGTTCTGCTGTTCTAGAATTTGTTTAGAGTCATTTTTACATGTATTTGAAGCGGTTTTGGGGAGAGCTCAAACAAGTCCCTGCTTTTACTGTGCCATCTTGGCTCTGACCTTGGAGACCAGAGTATGAAATTTTTGAGGTTGTTTGATATTCAGCAATCACTGAGCAATAGATCAAAGTGAAGCAGAAATGACTTTAATTGGACTAGTACTTCACTATAGGCAGACTAGTAACCAGTAACCAGAGAATGGCAAGCAGTACCAATGTGAGAGAAAACCTGGAGATTACTTTCTATCTATTCCTCAGACTATGAGCCTGTCTTTCATTTCTCTTGGTGGTGAACATGCACTGTCACTCTCCAGAAAAAGCTGAGAGGGGACAGAGATTAAAATTTTCCCTTCTCTTTACCCAAGTTGAAAAAGAAGGAAACAAAGAGACAGACAAAAATATTGTACATGTATGTAGGTACATATATATTATAAAAATATATGTGTGACACATATACAGATATATACAGTTGTATGCATATATGTGTGTATCATATGGCTATATGTGTGTGAGTGTGTATGCATTATATGTGTGTATGTAAAATTAACGTTTATTGAATGCCTACTATGTGCCAGGCATTATGCTAAGTGTTGTAGACACAAAAAAAGAGCAAAAGGCAGTTATTGCCCTCAAGGAACTTAAAATGTAATGAGGGAGACAACACAAAAACAAATATATACAAAGCAAGTTATAGATATATGATAAATATAAAATAATTAAACAAAGGGAAGACTCTGGAATTTAGAGGGGTTGGGGAAGGATTTCTCTCTTTCTATGTATATGTGTATATAAGGATATATACGTACGCATGTATAGGTAGCTAGACACCTCAGGAGATAGAGCACCAGGCCTGGTGTCAGAAAGATGTAAGTTCAAATCCAACCTCATACATTCACTATCTATGTGACCCTGGGCAAGACACTTAACCTCTGATTGCCTTAATTCACTGAATAAGGAAATGGCCAACCACTCTAGTATCTTTGCTAAGAAAACTTCACATGGAGTCATGAAGAGTTTTACATGACTGAATGAAAAACAACAATGTATGCATATATATATACACATATGATTAATTTATACACATTTATACAAACACTATGATATATGAATCATCAGGTGGTCAACCTACTGCTTTAATCAAATAGCTCCTTTATCACGTGTATTCTTTCCTATAATTATATAAAATATTATATGGTCTCATAAGTATAATATTATTTCCACATACCAAGGAAAAATATTGACTTGAGACTTAACACTTAAATATCCAGATAATATATGACCAATGGATACAGGCAAAAACTCCAAATACCTTGGTCTCTTCCAAATAAGAGACTATAAATCTCTATCAAGAAGAAGATAGGGGGTGACTACTATGCTAGGTATCTTACTGTCATTCTGAAAACTAAGATGTGGAAGGGAAGAACACTTTTCTTTTTTGTCAAACTTTTATTTTTTTAATTAATTTTTAGTGTACAGGATTCAATTCCACAATTCCTTGAGTTTCACATTTTGTCCCCCTCCCTCCCCTCCCCCCATGGCAGCATATAGTCAAGTATAGGATCTGTAAATACTTTCACATTATACATTAGTCAGGTTATAAAGACGGATAGTATCAGCTGGAATGAAAAATGGTAAAGAGGACATAAAACCAAACAAGAAAAGGAAAAAGATCAGGTATTTTGCTTCCACTCAGTTCTTTCTAATTCTTTTTCTGGATGCACATATTTCTCTCCATCATGAGTCTTTTGGGATTGACTTATATCACTGCATTGCTGAGAGGAGTCCAGTCTATCAAAATTGATCATCACACATATGTTGTGTCTGTAATTGTGTACAAATTTCTCCTAGTTCTACTCTAAGGAAGAACACTTTTCAAGATAATAGACATACAATACTTATCTTAACATACATTTTTGAAGCTGTAAAATGGATTGCAGCAGATATGGAAATATTTCCAAAAATCCATACAATATTAACAAAACATATAGCTTAGCACTTGGACAGTTATACAGAGATTAAGATTTGTCAAAATAGTGGTAGAGTATTAATAGATATTGTCAGAACATGACAAACAGGTCAAAACCCTACAAAAACACTTTTGGAATAAGCAGACAAGACGTTACTAAGTAATAATATAAGCTGATATCTCACAAGCAAAATTGCATAAATTTAACATTATAATAAGTGGTTTACTTACATATTGTGTCTATAAAATGGCTATAGTCTAAGAACAGAATCAAATGATCTTCCATAGGTGACATCTGAATAAACTCATTCAAAAAATATGCCAACAATGAAGTATCTAACAAATGGTCAATTCTTGTGGATTTGTTTATGAAATAATGGTAATTCAGAACCAAGTTATTAACATCATAAATTACATAGATGTTATCTTTAAGAGTACTGTAATTAGTAGCACTGTAGATTATATGAAGAAAAATGTGTAGTAAAAATATCACTATAGGCTAAAAATTTAGCATCTAATTAATATCTAATAAGATATGACCTAGCTGCTAGATTATGTATCAGAAGCTCACTATCTTCCTTGACAAATGATAAGTCCCCATAATTTCAAATACAGACCTCAAAATATCCTGAAGGAATCAACCAATAGATTGTCCTGAATCAAGACCATTATCACAGAGCAAATTGTTGCCAACAATTGCCAAGGTATAACATTAATGTAAAACAAAACAAAATAAAATGAAATAACCCTAATGAACCAATATTCTTCAAAGCTGTCACATATACACACATATGTGCTCACAGTGAATCTACAGTGGATGAGTTTATAGCCTAGTACTTATGTTCAACTACAAGATGCTATTATTTTATTCTCATGTACAATAGTCCATGTGACATCAAGTATAAAAAATAATAGCACAATAGTGGTGGTTGCTTCTGTCTCCTATTACATTTAGATCATACCTTTCACTTTACATTCCAGTGGTCTCCTTACTAGACATCAAATTCTAAGTTCTAGAAGCCCTTTCACCCTTGGAATTTCTGCCCTGGAACCCATGAGTAGTTAGTTGCCTCACTTGTTCACTACATGTAGTGACAGTTCTAGCCAAGTTTTGCTTCATTTCCTTATCACACTCTCACTTTTCTAGTTCTACAACCACAGTGAAAGTTAATTCTATTGTTGTTATCATGAAGGGTCCATCAACCTTTTTCCTTTGTCTCTACTCACCATCCCTCTAACTTTCCAAATCAAGATCTCTCTCCTTACTTAATACTTCTCTGTATGTATTGTCTGTCTTTAGTGCAATGTAAACTCCTTGAAAGCAAGGACTTGTGATTTGTGCATTTTTCTTACCAGTAATTTGGTACATGCTAAGTAGTGTAACAAATGCTTTTGTCATTCTTTTATTTATTTTTTACATTCATTCATTATAACTTTTTGCAGTACTGTTTCTATCTGAACCTTATTAACAAGATGAAAATGAGATAATGATAATAGTAGCAGTTATAATAAGATAATAATGAATATGATAAATAATTATAATAAATCTGCTATGGGTGATTATGGGTTTTCATTTGTTGGAAAATAGCTTTATTATTCTTCATTTCTATTTCTATCTAAATTGCTTTGAACAAGATGAGGAGAATGATTTGTGTAAATAATGTATAATTCACATGCATTCCATGAAGATGATGATGATGATGATTAGGCCTGTGAATTCAGGAATAGAGCAAATTTACAGAAATGGAACCTCAATATTCCATTGCAGGTCTTTTCCTTTTCTGCAATATATTACCTTAGAGATTTGCCCAGAACTGTGTTTTTCAAACTGATAGACCTCAAGATCCCTTTATACTCTTCAAAATTAGTGAAGTCCCTGTGCCTCAAAGAACTTTTGCTTAAGTGGGTAATATCTTTTAATATTTACCATATTTGAAATTAAAGCATCTTAGAGTCATCATGAAAATAGTTTTGACTTCACAGAACTCTTAAAAGTGTCTTTCAGATCCCCAGTGATCCCCAGACCACATTTTAAAAACCACTGACCTAGAGTACTTTGAAGTTAAATGATTTGCCCAGAATCAAACAGCTAATATGTAGTAGAGTCTAAACTTGAGCCTAGTTTTTTCAGGCTTTGAGGGGACTCTCTACCAAACCTATCTCTACTCAAATTACAATAATAATAGTCATGACTCTTTAAATCAGTTGATCAGCATTTTTTGAATACTTCTTGTAGTCTAGGTGCTGAACTAAGCACTGAGGCAAAATCATAGTTGCTGCCCCCCAGAGAGTAGTTCACATTCTAATGAGGGAGACTATTTATATGTAAGATATATGTAACCCAGGCTTTTCCCTGGATATGCAGTTCTAAAACAGAGATACCCTTGAGGGATATTTTTATTATTTCTACTTTGTCATCCAATGCTTTTCCACCACCCTCTTTCTGTTGTACTTTTTGACAATGCCTATTTTCTTGGTCCTAGAGTGTATCTGTTAGACTTAGCTCTCATCTGTCATGCCCAGATTGGATATCATAAATTGAAATAGTGAGAATGAAAGGGCTTCCTTCCCCTGCTCTTTCTCTTTTTTTGTAGCTCCAATAAATGGGCCTGGGGATGTTTGTTTCGGTTCTATTTTATTTGCCCTCATTTCCAAAAGTTGGAAGCATTCCCAAAGGACTAGAGTTGGAACTTTGTCAATCTTAGAGCCAGGTTTGGAGGTGAGATGGTGCATCAATCTATCCCGATAAGGAAGCCATGAGAAGTCAAGGTGCCTGAGACTTGAACCTGAGGGAGATTTTGGAATTGGACCTGAGACTGTGGACTGTGGGAACCTGGTTTAGATATGATCTGAATCCCCTTCCAATCCCTAGAGACTGAGGTGGTTGAGAGAGGGAAGAGGAGTGCATATCCCATGTATTAGAGTATTAAGTTGGTATATTTGTGATTATATCTCCTGAAGTAATTATGTGTAAAAGCTAATTTGAGAGTGGCTAGTGCAACTGAGGTTCAGAGGAATCTATATCCTCTATATCTGGAGGAATATCACCAGTGCAGTCTAGAGACATAGTGAGTACAGAAAGCCTAGATTCCCCAAAACCCCTCATGAGTACCCAAGAACCCTTGGGGAAGAGAGAAACTTCATCTAATTTGCTTTCAGGTGGTGGGAGGGGTGGTAAATATTCCATTTTTTTATATTTGTAATTATATCTTTTGAAACAAATATTCCTGTGTAAAAGCTCCTGTGTCACACACACATATGCATGTGCATGTATGTATTATCAATGGAAAGTAATCTCAGAAGGCAGACACTGATGTATATCTCAATACTCTTATGAGACAGACAGACACACATACACAAGTGCATAGAGAGAGAGAGACAGAGAGAGGAAGAAGAAGGAGAAGGAGAAGGAGGAGAAGGAGAAGGAGAAGAAGG